>NW_027275300.1:7500-62546 GCF_030028105.1 Mobula birostris
CAGTCTGCGCCATCGACTCGTGCGAGGAGGGTGGCGAGGTGGAAGACTGCAGCTGTCGCTGCCCCTCCCACCGCCTCGGCAATCGCTGCGAAGGTACGTGGGAAGCCCCCTGCCCCCTGCCCCCTGATCGGGATGCCCTCACCTGCTCCGCCCGCCCGTCCCTCCCCTCCCCTCCCTCGCCTCCGTCTGCCCGTCCCTCCTCCTCCCACGCCTCTGTCCGCCCGTCCCTCACCCCCTCCCACGCCTCCATCCGCCCGTCCCTCACCTCCCACGCCTCTGTCCACCTGCCCCTCCCCTCCCATGCCTCTGTCTGCCCATCCACTCCTCCTCCCTTGCCTACGTCTGCCCGTCCCTCCCCCCTCCCTTGCCTCCATCTGCCCGTCCCCTCTCCTCCCACTCCTCCGTCTGCCTGTCCCTTCCCCTCCCACACCTCCGTCCGCCCGTCCCTCCTCCTCCCACGCCTCCATCTGCCCGTCCCTCCCCTCCCACTCCTCCATCTGCCCGTCCCTCCCCCCTCCCTCGCCTCCACCTGCCCTTCGCTCCCGTCCCTCCCCTCCCCTCCCCTCCCTTGCCTCCATCTGCCCGTCCCCTCTCCTCCCACTCCTCCGTCTGCCTGTCCCTTCCCCTCCCACACCTCCGTCTGTCCGTCCCTCCCCTCCCACGCCTCTGTCTGCCCGTCCCTCCCCCCTCCCTCGCCTCCGTCCGCCCGTCCCTCCTCCTCCCACGCCTCCATCTGCCCGTCCCTCCCCTCCCACTCCTCCATCTGCCCGTCCCTCCCCCCTCCCTCGCCTCCACCTGCCCTTCGCTCCCCTCCCCTCCCCTCCCTTGCCTCCATCTGCCCGTCCCTCCCCCCTCCCTCGCCTCCGTCCGCCCGTCCCTCCTCCTCCCACGCCTCCATCTGCCCGTCCCTCCCCTCCCACTCCTCCATCCGCCCGTCTCTCCTCCTCCCACTCCTCCGTCCACCTGTCCCTCCCCTCCCATGCCTCCGTCCGCCTGCCCCTTCCCTCCCTCGCCTCCACCTGCCCTTCGCTCCCCTCCCCTCCCTTGCCTCCATCTGCCCGTCCCCTCCCCTCCCACGCCTCCGTCCACCCGTCCCTCCCCTCCCACGCCTCCGTCCACCTGCCCCTCCCCTCCCACGCCTCCATCTGCCCGTCCCTCACCCCCTCCCATGCCTCCATCTGCCCCCCTCCCTCGCCTCCGCCTGCCCATCCCTCCCCTCCCCTCCCCTCCCTTGCCTCCATCTGCCCGTCCCCTCCCCTCCCACTCCTCCGTCTGCCTGTCCCCTCCCCTCCCACTCCTCCGTCTGCCCGTCCCTCCCCCCTCGCCTCCGTCCGCCCGCCCCTCCCCTGCCATGCCACCGTCTGCCCGTCCCTCCTCCTCCCACGCCTCCATCCGCCCGCTCCTCCCCTCCCATGCCTCTGTCCACCTGCCCCTCCCCTCCCATGCCTCTGTCTGCCCGTCCACTCCTCCTCCCTCGCCTACGTCTGCCCGTCCCTCCCCTCCTCCTCCCACTCCTCCGTCCGCCCGCCCCTCCCCTCTGGAGGGACCGACAGGGAGGTGAGAAGAGAGGCAAGAAGAAAGCGAGTTGTCTGCGGTCGGAAGCCTCCACCCCGTCGACAGAGGCTGACTGACGCACCGGGTCTCTCCTGTACGTCCTGCGGCTCCCCGCCGGCCTTTCCACTCTCCCTCTCCCCAACCCGAGCTGCACTCCCCGCCCCCCCCCCAGAATCGGTGTCCGGATTTCTGTCGCGAGCTCTGACGGCTTCACGTCCAAAGGCTGGCATTCAAAGTGCGAAGCAGATCTCCCCTCAAATCCGGCCACCTCACCTCGACTACCGCTTTCCCGCGGGCATTCGCAGGA
This sequence comes from Mobula birostris, assembly GCF_030028105.1. Taxonomy (NCBI): domain Eukaryota; kingdom Metazoa; phylum Chordata; class Chondrichthyes; order Myliobatiformes; family Myliobatidae; genus Mobula; species Mobula birostris. Next base: position 9,362 of record NW_027275300.1, read on the forward strand.
AAAGAGAGGATATCAGCCGAATTTACAAAGCGAAACCTGAACGGAAATAATGGCAGCGGTTCAGTGGAGGAAAATACTTACAATCATTTTCATATGTCTCCTCCTATGCCCCTCTCTCCCCATCTCTCTTTCTCTCTCTCCATCCCTCCCACATCCCTCTCTCCCCCACCTCCCCATCTCTCCCCCTTCTCTTTTCTGCATGTCTCCCCCTTTTCTCTGCCCAATCTCTCTCTCCCCAATTTCTCCCCTTCTCTCTCCCCAATCTCTCTTCCTCCCCCTTTCCCCCATCTCTCTCCCCATCGTTCTCCTCTTGTCTCCCCCCTCTGTCCCACCCCTCCCCATCTCTCTCTCCCATATCTTTCCTCTTCCCCCTCTCCCCCTCTCTCATATACCGCTCTCTCCCCTCTCCCCATCTCTCATATATCCCCTCTCTCCCCACCTTTCTCTAATCCCCTTTCTGCCCACCCCTTTCCCTCCTCTTTCCCGAACCCGCTCTCATCCCCTCTTTCTCTACTCCCCCTCCCATCCTCTCCAAACCCATCTCTCCCTCTCCACTCTTTCTTCCGCATTCCCACTTGCTCCCCGCCGACTCTGCACCCCTCTTCCCCTCGTTTCCCTCCCGCACTCATCCTTTCCCCCCTCTCTCTCCCCCCCTTCCCCCCATATCTCCGCTCCTCACCCCCCCCCACGACTCTCTCCCGCAGTTCCGTGCCGGGACGAGGCCCCCTGTTCCGATTTCGGATTCAGCGCCTGTTCCAATCGCCACGTCCTTCAGAGCTGCCCCGTCCTCTGTCGGCGCTGCAGTAAGTAAAATCACCCTCCACCCCCTCCTCCCCTCCCGCTAAATCCCTCCTCTCCTTCCCCCCACCCCTCAACCTCCCCTACCCCCCAACCCCTCAACCTCCCCTTCCCCCAAACCCCTCAACCTCCCCTTCCCCAAAACACCTCCTCCCCTCCCACTAAATCCCTCCTCTCCTTCTCCCAACCCCTCAACCTCCCCTTCCCCCAAACCCCTCAACCTCTCCTTCCCCCAAACCCCTCAACCTCCCCTTCCCCCAAACCCCTCAACCTCTCCTTCCCCCAAACCCCTCAACCTCCCCTTCCCCCAAACTCCTCAACCTCCCCTTCCTCAAAACACCTCCTCCCCTCTTGCTAAATCCCTCCTCTCCTTCCCCCAAACCCCTCAACCTCCCCTACCCTAAACCCCTCAACCTCCCCTACCCCAAACCCCTCAACCTCCCCTTCCCCAAAACACCTCCTCCCCTCTTGCTAAATCCCTCCTCTCCTTCCCCCAAACCCCTCAACCTCCCCTACCCCCAAACCCCTCAACCTCCCCTTCCCCAAAACACCTCCTCCCCTCCCACTAAATCCCTCCTCTCCTTCCCCCCAACCCCTCAACCTCCCCTTCCCCCAAACCCCTCAACCCACCCTTCCCCAAAACACCTCCTCCCCTCCTGCTAAATCCCTCCTCTCCTTCCCCCAAACCCCTCAACCTCCCCTACCCCAAACCCCTCAACCTCTCCTTCCCCCAAACCCCTCAACCACCCCTACCCCAAACCCCTCAACCTCCCCTTCCCCCAAACTCCTCAACCTCCCCTTCCTCAAAACACCTCCTCCCCTCTGCTAAATCCCTCCTCTCCTTCCCCTAAACCCCTCAACCTCCCCTTCCCCAAAACACCTCCTCCCCTGCCACTAAATCCCTCCTCTCCTTCCCCTAAACCCCTCAACCTCCCCTTCCCCCAAACCTCTCAACCTCCCCTTCCCCAAAACACCTCCTCCCCTCCCACTGAATCCCTCCTCTCCTTCCCCCAAACCCCCTCAACCTCCCCTTCCCTAAATGACCCTCATCCTCTCCTCCCAGTATATCACTCTTCTCCTTCCTCCAAACCCCCTCAACCTCCTCTTCCACTAAATCACTCCTCTCCTTCCCCCAAACCCCTCAACCTCCCTTTCCCTAAAACATCTCCTCCCCTCCGACTAAATCCCTCTTCTTCCCTTAAACACTTCAACCTCCCCTACCCCAAACCCCTCATCCACCCCTTCTCTCTCCCTCCCTCCCTCCCTCTCTCTCCTCTCTCCCTCCCTCCCTCCCTCTCCCTAACTCCCCCTCACCTCCTTTTCTGTGCCCCCCCCCCCGGATATGGGATCAGAGGGGTCTCTTGGGACACAGGAGGGCTGTTGGGTGGGGGGTAGTGAGAGAGGGATCGTCCCGGATTCGGGACTCAGGGCAGTCCCTCGGGTAGGGGGACAGGGAGGGATCCCTCCCTCCTAGGAGGGATCTCCCCAGGTATGGGGGGGTGGTGGGAGTTCCCTGGGAGGTACAGCTTGAGGGATCTCCCCATGTATGGGGGACGGGGTACGAGTTCCCTGGGAGGTACAGAGTGAGGGAACTCCCCACGTATGGGGGGGGGTGGGAGTTCCCTGGGAGGGACAGAGTGAGGGATCTTCCCAGGCATGTGGAGGGCGGGGTGGGTTGGGTGGACGGGAGTTCCCTGGGAGGTAGAGAGTAAGGGATCTCCCTGGGCATGGGGGATGGGGAATGAGGGAGGTGATCGAGTGCCGGAATGCTTGGGGTGGGGGGGTGGGAACAAGTTACGGGCCGGCATTCCTGACGCATCTCCCTCCTCTCCCCAGCAGCCGAGAAGCCGGGACCCGTTGCTGACTGGGCCTCCCCCGACGAGACTGTCCGGGACTGACAGCAGCGGGCGACTCCCCACCCCTCACCGCCCCGCTTTCCTCTCCGGGGGGGGGGCCAGAGCGAGCTTTCGGAAGAGTTCTCGGGGTCTGCCCGTCTACCGACGTCCCGGGGAGGGCGTTTCCTTGTAACCTCCGTGGAAAAGAATAAATAAATAAAGTTACTCCTCTCTCCGCGCAAAGCAAACCAGTCTATCTCTGTCTCTCACTCCTTCCGCGGGACGGTGCGCTGAGTACGGGTCTCGCGTCGCGGCCGTAACAGAGGCGTTGGCGAGGCCGCACTGAGAACATAGAAAACTTTGTGCCGACCACGTAACCTACTCCAGAAACAGCCAAGAATTTCCCTGGCTCGCGCATAGCCCCCTATTTTCCTGAGCTCCGTGTACCTATCTCAGACGCCCCACCCTGTAAAAACTCATTTCAGGGAGGTAGCACCATCAACTTACGGAGACTCCCGGAACTTCCGGGAGAGGTGGGATGTCTGCAATAGAGTAGCTCCTTAGCAGCTGGCCAGCTAGTTCAAATAACGTTAGCTATGCTCATGAACGAATGACTCCTGTTAAACTCACCTCAACACGTCTTTTACAGTCTTAACCCACCACGGGCAACAGAAAAGTCACTGTTGCAAACAGTGCAGTGAGCGACACTGCCATTATTTTGACCCCTATTAGGCAGGGGTACACTTCAGTGTAGTCGGGGGTGACGTACGTTTTATATTTTCTTTTTTTGGAGCACTCTCCCATGGCGCGCTCACGCTCTCTCTCTCTCTCTCTCTCTCTCTCACTCTTGTGGTCTCGCTCACGCCCACTCTCAAAAAAAATTGATTTCCGGGACATTGTATATAATTTGCCGGCATCAGGGAGCCACTATCAATATGCAGGAGACTCCCGGAACTTCCCGGAGAGGTGGGACGTCTGGATTTATACAGTCTTGAGATTCGGCTGCCAATGGTCAGCCAGAAAGCGAGAAAACCCGGAAGAAGCCGATTTAAAAAAATAAATAGATAAATGAATAAAGACCAACCTCCAATTTAAACGACGGCAGGGGGGAGGGGAAAAAAAAACAAATCACACCAACAGCGGATCCAAATTGAGCGCGTCGCCGGAGTAGGCCCGGAGCCTGGGGCTCAGGTTCCTCGTCAGCTGCGGCAGTAGGTGAAACAATCACCAGCGGGCTCCTGGCGCGCTTTCCACCCCGGGCTGGGCCTTGACTGTCGAGCCTGCAACTGGGCCTCGTTTTCCGGGAGAGAGAAAAAAAAAAGCAGCCGAACGCTACCGAGACGGCTGGAAAAAAACCCGGCAGGCACGGAAAGGGACGGCAAGAACATTTATACTCCGTGAACCCTGTCGGATTTTCTCTATTTCCGCGTAAGTATGACCTGAAATGTGATCGGGCCTTCACGCAAGGCCTAAAGCTAGATAAAGGGAACCCAATTTAATGAGCAACTCGAAAAAGTTCATTTATTTATTTATTGAGAAAAACGATCCAAATATTGCACGTACGTTTTATAGTTTTTTGAAACACTCTGTCATGGCGCTCTCTCTCTCGTGCGCGCGCTCTCTCTTGCTTTCTCTCGCTCGCTCTCAAAAAATTGACTTCCATGATATTGTATATAACATGTGGGCATCAGGGAGCCACTATTCATATGCGGGAGACTCCCGGAACTTCCGGGAGAGGTGGGATGTCTGCTGTCCAGGAGTCTCTTAAAAGACCCTATCGTTTCCGCCTCCAGCACCGTTGCCGGCAGCCCATTCCACACACTCACCACTCTCTGTGTGAAAAACTTACCCCTGACATCTCCTCTGTACCTACTCCCGAGCACCTTAAACCCTGTGTCCTCTTGTGGCAACCATTTCAGCCCTGGGAAAAAGCCTCTGACTATCCACACGATCATCTTGTACACCCCTATCAGGTCACCTCTCATCCTCCACCGCTCCAAAGAGAAAAGGCCGAGTTCACTCGACCTATTCTCATCAGGCATGCTCCCCAATCCTGGCAACATCCTTGTAAATCTCCTCTGCACCCTTTCTATGGTTTCCACGTCCTTCCTGTAGTGAGGGGACCAGAACTGAGCACAGTACTCCAAGTGGGGTCTGACCAGGGTCCAATATAGCTGCAACATTACCTCTCGGCTCTTAAACTCAATTGATGAAGGCCAATACACCGTACGCCTTCTTAACCGCAGAGTCAACCTGCACAGCAGCTTTGAGTGTCCTATGGACTCAGACCCCAAGATCCCTCTGATCCTCCATATTGCCAGGCAGCATCTTGCCCAAGAACCACAGCCAGTATTGGAGTATTGTTTGCTGTTTTTGGGTCACCAAATTACAGGAAGGACATCAATAAGGTTTAAAGAGTGCAGAGAAGGTTTACAAGGATGTTGCCAGGACTTGAGAAACTCAGTTACAGAGAAAGGTTGAATAGGTTAGAACTTTATCCCCTGGAGCGTAGAAGAATAAGGGGAGATTTGATAGAGGTATATAAAATTACGATGGGTATAGATAGAGTGAATGCAAGCAGGCTTTTTCCACTGAGGCAAGGGGAGAAAAAAACCAGAGGACATGGGTTAAAGGTGAGGGGGGAAAAGTTTAAAGGGAACATTAGGGGGGGCTTCTTCACACAGAGAGTGGTGGGAGTATGGAATGAGCTGCCAGACGAGGTGGTAAAAGCGGGTTCTTTTTTAACATTTAAGAATAAATTGGACAGATACATGGATGGGAGGTGTATGGAGGGATATGGTCCGTGTGCAGGTCAGTGGGACTAGGCAGAAAATGGTTCGGCACAGCCAAGAAGGGCCAAAGGGCCTGTTTCTGTGTTGTAATGTTCTATGGGTCTGTGGTTATACTCTCATAAGGCATGCTACCCCATCCAGGCGACATCCTTGTAAATCTCCTCTGCACCCTCTGTATTATCCAAATCCTTTCTGTAGTGAGGCGACCAGAACTGAGCACAGTACTGCAAGTGGGGTCTGACCAGGGTCCTGTACAGCTGTAACTATATATCTCACAACTCTTGAATTCAATCCCACAGTTGATGAAGGCCAACACACCATTTTAACAACACTGCCAACCTGCGCAGCTGCTTTGAGCGTCCTCTGGACTCAGACCCCAAGATCCCTCTGATCCTCCACGCTGCCAAGAGTCTGACCATGAATAGTAGCAAAGTCATAGTCGTACTGTATTGATCCCGGGGGGAAATTGGTTTTCGTTACAGTTGCACCATAAATAATTAAATAGTAATAAAACCATAAATAATTGAATAGTAATATGTAAATTATGCCAGGAAATATGTCCAGGACCAGCCTATCGGCTCAGGGTGTCTGACCCTCCAAGGGAGGATTTGTAAAGTTTGATGGCCACAGGCAGGAATGACTTCCTATGACGCTCTGTGCTGCATCTCGGTGGAATGAGTCTCTGGCTGAATGTACTCCTGTGTCCACCCAGTACATTATGTAGTGGATGGGAGACATTGACCAAGATGCCATGCAACTTGGACAGCATCCTCTCTTCAGACACCACCGTCAGAGAGTCCAGTTCCACCCCCACAACATCACTGGCCTTACGGATGAGTTTGTTGATTCTGTTGGTGTCTGCTACCCTCAGCCTGCTGCCACAGCACACAACAGCAAACATGATCGCACTGGCCACCACAGACTCGTAGAACATCCTCAGCATCGTCCGACAGATGTTAAATATAGAATACTATATTCTGCCATCATTATTAACCTACCAAAATATACCACTTCACACTTATCTGGGTTGAACTCCATCTGCCACTTCTCAGCCCAGTTTTGCATCCTATCAAATGTCCCGCTGTAACCTCTGACAACCCTCCACACTATCCACAACACCCCCAACCTTTGTGTCATCAGCAAACTTAGAAACCTGCCCACTTGGAGTACAGTGTTCGGTTTTGGTCGCCCCGCTGTAGGAAAGATGCCGCTGAGCTGAAGGGAGTGCGGTGGGAGATTTACGAGGATGTCGCCGGGACTCGAGGGACTGAGTTACGGAGAGGGGTTGGGCAGGTCGGGACTTTATTCCTTGGAGCGTAAGGGTGACCTTACAGAGGCGTGTAAAACCACGAGGGGCACAGATAGGGTGAACGTGCACAGACTTTTCCCCCCCAGGGTCGGGGAATCGAGAACCAGAGGGCTCAGGGTTAAGGTGAGAGGGGAGAGAGATTTAACAGGGACCCGAGGGGCGACTTTTTCACCCAGAGGGTGGACCGTCTGTGGAAGGAGGTGCCAGAGGTTGAGGCAGGTACATTAACGACACTCGGACAGGGACATGGATAGGAAAGGTTTAGAGGGATACGGTGGTCCGTCTGTGGAAGGAGCTGGGGGAAGTGGTCGAGGCAGGTACTTTAACAATGCTGAGGTGGCGTTGGGAACGTGAGACGTGGGGATGAGACGGTCACCGAGGCGGGAAACGGGAACGGGAGACGCGGTGGTGAGACGGTCACAGACATCCCACCTCTCCTGGAAGTTCCGGGATTCTCCCATATATTGATAGCGGCTCCCTGACGCCCACAAATTATATACAATATCCCGGAAATTGATTTTTTTTGAGAGCAAGCGAGAGAGAGACAGAGAGAGAGAGAGAGACAGACAGACGTAGCGAGAGAGTGACAGAGAGAGAGCATCCTGGTTGGTCTCTCTTTGTGCTAAGTAGACCTATCAGTTTTCTCTGTGGGCGGGCTTTACAGTCGACCTCTCTCTCTCTTTTTCATTGTCCAGCAGTTCAGTGTCCTGCAGTGCAATGGCAGAGCATTCCAAAAAAAAGAAAATATGAAACGTAAGTCACCCCAGACTACCCTAACAGGGGTCAAAAATAATGACAGTGTCGCTCGCTGCTCTGTTTGCAACAGTGACTTTTCTGTTGCCCGTGGTGGGTTAAGACTGTAAAAGACGTGTTGAGGTGAGTTTAACAGGAGTCATTCGTTCATTAGCATCGCTAACGTTATTTAAACTAGCTGGCTGGCTGCTAAGGAGCTACTCTATTGATGTCCTATGTGATGAGGCCAAACTCCCTGTAGACTTGCTTAACGTTGTAATGGAATAAAAAAGACGACTCCATAATAATATAAGTACATATTTTAATGTCACATTTTCTGCATAAGACAATATAATAAGGATGTGTTCACTTCTTTTACGGACCACAACATATCAGGCAGGCTAAGCACAGGGAAGGGTTGAAAAATCTGTCCGTGGTCAATACAGAGAGCCAAGACGAGGTGAGTCCAGAGCAGATTTTGACTTTGGCAGAGGGATTTCCAAATGCGATCAAGGCAGTGCCAGAGAACTGCTCCACTTGGAAGTCCTGGCCTATGTCTCAACTCACCTTGAAGGACTGGTGCCCGTTGCTGAGATTTCTGGGGGACGCTGTCCAACGTAAAATCTGTCGGCACCGGGCAGTTGAAATTCCAGGACCTCTGGCGGTTGATGAAGCTGCTCCCGGTGCTGCTAAATTCTGACGGTGACGCGGAAGGGCGTTCAGCGTGGTGCGTCACACGAAGGCGGAATTCAGAAGTCAGCTGCCTCACAAAGCACTTGCGAATCTGATCAAGTGACACACATAAATGTTGCTGGCGAACGCAGCATCTCTAGGAAGAGGTACGGTCGACGTTTCAGGCCGAGACCCTTCGTCAGGACTAACTGAAGGAAGAGTTAGTGAGGGATTTGAAAGTGGGAGAGGGAGGGGGAGATCCGAAATGATAGGAGAAGACAGGAGGGGGAGGGATGGAGCCAAGAGCTGGACAGGTGATTAGCAAAAGGGATACGAGAGGATCATGGGACAGGAGGTCTAGAGAGAAAGAAAGGGGGGGGAAGCCCGGAGGATGGGCCAGGAGTATAGTGAGAGGGACAGAGGGAGAAAAAGGAGAGAGGAAAAAAAATTAATAATAAAAATAAGTAACAGATGGGGTACGAGGGGGAGGTGGGGCATTAATGGAAGTTTGAGAAGTCGATGTTCATGCCATCAGGTTGGAGGCTACCCAGATGGAATAAAAGGTGTTGTTCCTCCAACCTGAGTGTCGTACCCCATCCGTTATTTATTTATTATTATATATATATATATTTTTTTTTTTTCTCTCTCTGTCCCGCTCACCTATACCCATCCTCTGGGATTCCCCCCTCCCCCTTTTCCTTCTCCCTGGGCCTTCTGTCCCATGATCCTCTCATATCCCTTTTGCCAATCAACTTTCCAGCTCTTAGCTTCATCCTTCCCCCTCCTGGCTTCTCCTATCATTTTGGATCTCCCCCTCCCCCTCCCACTTTCAAATCTCTTACTAGCTCTTCCTTCAGTTAGTCCTGACGGCCGGTACCTCTTCCTAGAGATGCTGCCTGACCTGCTGCGTTCCACCAGCAACCTTGATGAAATCCCAGCATCTGCAGATTTCCTCGTGTTTGCGAATCTGATGTCTTGCAAAGTTAACGAATGGATTGACACAGACTGCTGCGAGGTTTGAGAGTCCCGGCAAAATGCCCAAATCTGGCAAGCGAGCCACATCACAGTGCAAGGAAAGTTTGCGAAAGAAATGGGAAAGACTGCCAATTAAACACTCAATAAGGAATATGTATAAATATATATAAATATGTGTGTAAACAGTTTCAATATCTGCTGACCAAACGTCACCACCGTCTCCGGCTGTGGGTCATGTGACCCTTGTCTCTGACAGTGGGAGTGGATCATGTGACCACGGCCTCCGCCGGCAGCGAGGGTCACGTGGTTACTGTTAACGAGGGCTGGTCATGTGATCACTGCACCTCGCGGCGTGGAGCTGATCACGTGATCCCGCCTAACAGTAAAGGCACAGCGGGATGCGTGACGTAGACGCTGCCCCCACATCACGTGTTCACCGTTTCTTCCCCCCCCTCCCCGTTCCATTTGGACCGGCGGCGTATCGGTCACGTGCCCCCATCCTCTCACCGTGAGTGGTCAGGGGGTTGTTTGCACGCGGCTTTACAGCCTCATCAATATGGACGGCAAGCGCGCTCCACGCTACCTTTACCAACATGGCCGTCCAGGTGCTCCGTCAGCCTGGTCCTGCCTACGAGTGGTCAGGGTGACCGTGACGTTTCTACGCTCCCGCCCCGTGAGGTCTCCCCGCCTCACCAAGATGGCCGGCGTCCCGCCCCGCTCTGCCAGGAAGCCGCGCCGTCACTTCCGGCAGCGCGGAGAGCGGCGGCGGCAGCATGAAGGGGAAACGGCGGCGAGAGGAATCGGGCGAGGGAGCGGCGAGCGGCGAGGGAGCGGGGCCCCTCCGCCTCCGGCCCTCCTACCAGTGGTCGGCCCGCAACAACCAGGGCCGGCGGCTGGTCGTCGTGCTGGAGGGAGCGGCGCTGGAGAGCGTCAAGGTGGGTGAGGGAGCGCCCGGGCGCGGGGTGAGGGAGCGCAAGGGCGCGGGCTGGGACCATCGGGGGGGGTGGGCAGAGATTGCCAGAGGGAGGGAGGGAACGCCCGGGTAAGCGATGGATCGCCCCGGGCAGGGGCGGGATCGCCCTGAGAGAGGAGGGATCGCCCGGGGAAGGGATGGATCGTCTGCGGTTGGGCAGGGATCGCCAGAGGAAGGGTGGGAGCGGCGCCCATGGGATGGAGGCATTGCCCATGGAATGCGTGGGCAGCACTTAGGAAGGAAATGTCCCTCCCCCCCCCCGCCTGGGGGGAGGGATCACCCCAGGAGTGAGGGATCGCCCGAAGGGGTCGGGACGCAGTGTCCCGGGAGAGTGGGAATTACTCAAGGCTAGGGAAGAAGAGCTTGGGAGGGTGGTAGGGCAGTGGCTGGGCTAGGCATCAGCTGGAGGGGGAGGGAGACTCCGGAAGGGTGACCAAGGGAGTGGGAAGGAGGGTTGAGTGGGGGAATGAGGCTGAAGGGCAGGCGATGGGTAGGGCAGAAGAGGGAGAGGGGAATAGGGTGGGGAGGGGAGAGGGAGGTGGCGACCGTGGTTCGATTCATGACTCTGGTCTGATTTTTCTCCCAACCAAACCTTCCCCCCCAACCCCCAAACATCTCTTCCCCTCCCAAGGTGGGCAAGACCTTCGAGCTCTTGAACTGCGACAGGCATCGGTCCCTGCTGACAAAGAACGGGCGGGATCCCGCGCACTTCAGACCCGACATCACGCACCAGGTCAGAGTCACCGCATTAAAACATTTATTTACTTTAATTTACTTTATTGTCGCCAAACAATTGATACTAGAGCATACAATCATCACAGCGATAGTTGATTCTGCACTTCGCGCTCCCTGGAGTACAAATCGATAGTAAATAGTAAAAATTTAAATTATAAGTCATAAATAGAAAATAGAAAATGGAAAGTAAGGTCGTGCAAAAAAACCCAGAGGTAGGTCCGGATATTTGGAGGTACGGCCCAGATCCGGGTCAGGATCCGTTCAGCAGTCTTATCACAGTTGGAAAGAAGCTGTTCCCAAATCTGGCCGTACGAGTCTTCAAGCTCCTGAGCCTTCTCCCGGAGGGCAGAGGGATGAAAAGTGTGTTGGCTGGGTGGGTCGTGTCCTTGATTATCCTGGCAGCACTGCTCCGACAGCGTGCGGTGTAAAGTGAGTCCACGGACGGAAGATTAGTTTGCGTGATGTGCTGGGCCGTGTTCACGATCTTCTGCAGCTTCTCCCGGTCTTGGACAGGACAACTTCCATACCAGGTTGTGATGCACCCTAGAAGAATGCTTTCTACGGTGCATCTATAAAAATTAGTGATGGTTTTAGGGGACAGGACAAATTTCTTTAGCTTTCTCAGGAAGTAAAAGCACTGGTGGGCCTTCTTGGCAGTGTACTCTGCTTGGTTGGACCAAGTCAGGTCATTTGTGATATTGACCCCGAGGAACTTAAAGCTTTTGACCTGTTCCACTTGCGCACCACCGATGTAAATTGGGTCGTGCGGTCCGCTACTCCGTCTGAAATCAACATCCAATTCCTTCGTCTTGCTGACATTGAGGGATAGGTTATTATCTTCGCACCACGCCGCCAGGTTCTTAATTTCCTCTCTGCACTGAAACTCATCATTACCCGAGATACAGCCCGCAGTTGTGGTGTCAATCAGCAAACTTATACATTGAGTTCGATGGAAACTTGGCTACACAATCGTGGGTGTCGCCAAGTTTCACAAACAGTGAATTTACGATTAAAGTGCTTCATCTCAGTTTGCCCCTGTACCTGATAAAGTAGCTGGGACCTCCTGTGCAGAAGTCTCAGGCACTGTATCTATCGCCAGGGTGACTTAAGACTTTTGTAGGGTACCGTGTTTGTCAACACGGAGCGGGAGGGGTGGGGAGGGAGCTCTCAATCCGGCGGGAGCAAAGGATATCGGGGATGGGGCGGGCGGAGGGCCGAGGGAGGGGTGTGGGGACAGGGAGCAGAGGAGGAGTACCGGGTGCAGACACATCCAGCCCTGAGACAACAGGCAAGGTCATTTTGATTCCAAACAATTGGCTTATTGATCTCTACAGAATAAGAAGATAAGAAATAGGAGCAGGGGTGGGACTTCCGGCCCGTCGAAACTGCTCTGCCGCTCAATAAGATCATGGCTGACCCGGCCAGGAACTCATCTCCACCTACCCGTATTCTTCCCCATAACCCTTAATTCCCCTACTATGCGAAAGATCCATCCAACCGTGTCTTAAGTATATTTACTGAGGCAGCCTCCACTCCTTCACGGGGCAGAGAATTCCACAGATTCACCACTGTCTGGGAAGAGCAGTTCCTCCTCATCTCCATCCTCAGTCTTCCCCACTGAATCTTGAGGCTGTGTCCCCTAGTTCTAGTCTCACCTACCGCTGGGAACACCTTTCCTGCCTCTATCTTGTCTATCCCTTTCACAATTTTATATGTTTCTGTAAGGTCTCCTCTCGTCTTTATGAATTCCAGCGAGTACAGCCCAAAGGGAACTCGATCTCCCCTCACAGTCTAACCCCCCCACCATCTCTGGAATCAGCCCGGTGAACCTCCTCTGCACCGCCTCCAAAGCCAGTATCTCCTCCCTCGAGTCAGGGGACCAGAACCGCACGCAGTCCTCCAGGTGCGGCCTCACCAGTACCCCGTACAGTTGGTGCGTAACCTCCCCGCTCTCGAATTCAGTCCCTCTAGCAATGAAAGCCAACGTCCCATTTGCCTTCTTGCACCTGCAAATCAACCTTTTGCAATTCGTGCGTAAGTCCCTCTGCACAGCAGCACGCCGCAATCTTCCACTGTTTAAATAATGTCTCTCCGGTGCTTCCTGCTCCCTCCCCTCTGCCTTCCGATGATCCCAACCGTGATTGCGGTAGAGACCCGTATCAGAAACAGGTTCGTCATCACTCACGTACGTTAGGAAATTTGTGTTTTATTTTGTGGCGGCAGGGCAGTGCAGTACTTAAAATTACCGCAGTACTGTACTGTGCAAAATTCCTTATATATATCCTGCACATTTCGAGGTTCGCCCCGTTTTGCGTTCTGCACACCACTGTTGTAACGAGTTACTGTCGCCCTCCTGCTGGAGGGTCTCGGCCCGAAACGTCGACTGTTCGCTCCTTTCCGCAGATGCTGCCTGGCCTGCTGGGTTCCTCCGGCGTGTTGCGTGTGTTGCTTTGGGCTTCCGGCGCCTGCAGGTTCTCTCCTGTCCTCTCTGCTGGAACCAGTCCGGCCTTTCTCCTCCGACCTCTCCCGCTAAGGCTTTTATCGCCTGCGGAACAGCCGAAATTTTCCACTTTGCCCCACCCTTCGTAAGGTCCTGAGACTGCGGCGAGTGGAAATCCCGGGAGGTCAGCAGTTTCTGAGGTACTCTCACCACCCCATCTGGCGCCAGCACGGTCGAAGTCGCTTGGACCAACATTTCTTCACCCCGCCACCCCCGTTCTGACATTTGGTCCGAACAACAACGGGACCTCGTGACCGGGTCGGTGTGATTTGAGGCGCCGAGCTGCTGCCACCTGATTGGCTGATCAGATATTTGCATCGACGGGCAGGTGTGTCTGAAAAAAAGTGGCCACAGAGCCTCGGTCTGTATTTGGAACGTAGAAATCTACAGCACATTGCAGGCCCTTTGGCATCAATGCTTTGCTGACGATGTAGCCTACTCTAGAAGCTGCCTAGAATTTCCCTAGTGCATTGCCCTCTATTTTTCTAAGCTCCATCTACCTGTCTTAGGGTCTCTTAAAAGACCCTATTGGTATCCGCCTCCATCACCAACGCCGGCAGCCCATTCCACACACCCACCACTCTGTGTGAAAAACTTTCCCCTGACATCTCCTCTGTACCTACTTCCAAGCACCTTAAAACTGTGCCCTCTCGTGCTGGCCATTTCAGCCCTGGGGAGAAAGCTTCCGACTATCCACACGATCAATGCCCCTCATCGTCTTACGCAGCGGTCCCCAACCACCGGGCCGCGGACCGGTACCGAGCGCAAGGAAAGCGCTACCGGGCCGCGAGGAAACGATATGATTTGGCGACATGAGTCAGCTGCACCTTTCCTCGTTCCCTGTCACGCCCACTGCTGAGCTTGAACGCACGCGAGGTCATTACCCGCGCGTCATCCATGTCAGCGCGGGAAGGAGATCAACTCCTCGAGCTTGCAAATGACGACGGGCTGAAAAGCATGTTTGACGTAACATCTCTGCCTGCTTTCTGGATCAAAGTCAAGGCCCAATATCCTGAGATAGTCACGAAAGCACCGAAAACGTTGCTTCCAACATATTTCTGCGAAGCGGAGTTTTCTGCAATGAATACAACAAAAACTAAACTGCAGAATAAACCGGACATAAGGAGCCCCCTTCGAGTATCGCCGTCTCCCATCACCCCTCGATGGCACCGTCTTGTTGCAGGGAAACAAGCCCAGGGCTCCCACTGACTCAGTGATATTGGTGTGTTGCGATGATTTTATATGTTCATACGGGGAAAATAGGTGCTGTGTGTTTAATATCCAAACGTTACTTAAAATGTTATGATGCTGGTGACTTATTTATCTAACCATATAACAATTACAGCACGGAAACAGGCCATCTCTGCCCTTCTCGTCCGTGCCGAATGCTACTCTCACCTAGTCCCACCGACCTGCACTCAGCCCATAACCCTCCATTCCTTTCCTGTCCATATACCTATCCAATTTTTCTGTAAATGATAATATCGATCCTGCCTCTACCACTTCTACTGGAAGTTCGTTCAACACTTACTTCAAGCTCCCCTGATAATTGACTTATCACTGTATTCATACGAGGAAAATATGGGCTGTGTGTTTAATATTAAATGTGTTGATCAACCCTTTTAAAAACGAAACTGAGTGTATTAGCCACTTATCACCTGTATTCTGTTTGTGATTAACACCCCCCCTCCACCCAACCGAACAGAATCGCCAAAACCAATTTGCAGGGAAAAAAATCGGCAGGAGCACGCATACACAGGTTACAAATGCGCACTGGTGCCCGCGCAAGGCTTCATGGTCATTGCAGTCTGTCTCGGGGTAAACGCAGCGTATTTGACTGCTACTCCTGTCCGTAGGCAACACTACCCTCCCCGCCCCCCCGGGTCGGCCGGTCCGCAGGAGTATTGTCAATATTAAACCGGTCCGCAGTGCAAAAAAGGTTGGGGACCCCTGATCTTACACACCTCTCGTCCTCCGTCGCTCGAGGTGTTAGGCGGGGGGACGTCGCTAGGAACTTTCGGACTGTTGGAGTGGTGTTTAGTATGTTGTGCCTTTCTGGAGATTTACGTAGATGTGCCTGTGTAGCCCAAATTGTTTAACGCAATTGGGTAGTGACTTCGGGATGAGACCAGTCGTAGATATTACTATCGGGAGAATGTAAACCCTGTTCATGTTCCATAGTCTTTCAGTTTCCTCTTTTAATTCAGGCATATTTCTGGTGTATATCACTTACTGATTTCTGTACGTTCTGTGGGTTTGGAATGGCTATATATATATTAAATTAGTTGCTCTTCCTGATTTATCCCGTCGTGTGATATCCGGGCGGCTGTTATGGATTGTCCTGACCGCAATGGCGGATGGGCCGCCATATAATTTGTAGTTTTTCCCACCCTGGAGCTGGGCCAGGCTTCTGTTTACCCTGAGGTGCGATTCCGCTTACGGGGTTGTTATCTTCGAGCAAGATTTTGGCGAGTGATGTTTGCCACTTGATTGTAAGTCTGTGGCTGAATGTGCAATTTGCAGTGAATAGTGTGCACGGCAGGACCAGTCAATATAACGTAGAAATACAGTCCGATGGAGCATGGAAATCTACAGCACGTTGCAGGTCTTTCGGCCCACAAAGTTCCGCCGACCATGTAACCTACTCTAGAAGCTGCCTAGAATTTCTCTACCGCGTAGCCCTCTATTTTTCTGAGCTCCATGTACCTATCTTAAAAGACCCTATCGTATTCGCCTTCCCCACCATTGCCGGCAGCCCATTCCACGCCCTCACCACACTCTGTGCAGAAAAACTTACCCCTGACATCCCCCTTGTACCTACTTCCAAGCACCTTAAAACTGTGCCCTCTCGTGCTAGCCGTTTCAGCCCTGGGGAAAAAAGCCTCTGACTATCCACACGATCAATGCCTCTCATCGTCTTGTACGCCTCTATCAGCTCACCTCTCGTCCTCCGTCGCTCCAGGGAGAAAAGGCCGAGTTCACTCGACCTACTCTCATAAGGTAGGGGTCCCCAACCTTTTTAGCACCGCGGACCGGTTTAATATTGGCAATATTCTTGTGGACCGGCCAACTGGGGGTCCGGGGGGTGGGTGGGGGGGGGGTGGTGGTGTTCAAGTAGGGTTGCCAACTCTCTCAGTCCCAAATAAGGGACAAAAAGTAGCAGTCAAATACGGGACACTTGTGTTTACCCCAAGACTACAATGACCATGAAGCCTTGCGCGGGCATCTGTGTGCGCACGCGTGATTTGTTTCTACAAATGGGTTTTGGCTTAATCTTCCCGATTCTGATACACTGTACATGCATTATTTCTACTTTATGTAGGCTGTGGGCAAGTGGTGAAGGCATTGGACTAGCGACCTGAAGCTTGTGAGTTATAGCCCCAGCCGAGGGAACGTGTTGTGTCCTTGAGCGAGGCACTTAACCACACACATCGCTCGGCGACGACACCGGTGCCAAGCTGTATGGGTCCTAGTGCCCTTGCCTTGGACAACATCGGTGTCATGGAGAGGGGAGACTTGCAGCATGGACAACTGCTGGTCTTCCATACAACCTTGCCCAGGCCTGCGCCCTGGAGAGTGAAGACTTTCCAGGCGCAGATCCATGGCCCCGCAAGACTAACGGATGCCTTTATTTAATATAGGCTGTGTATTTATCATATCATTCCTGCTTTTACAATATGTTAGTGTTATTTTCGGTTTTATCTGTTATTTGGTATGATTTGGTAAGTTATTTTTTGGGTCTGGGAACTCTGAAAAATTTTTTCTATGTAGATTAACAGTAATTGCTTCTTCACTTTACGCCCTCTCGGTTTGCGAACGGTTTCACAGGAACGCTCTACCTTAGCGGGGGAAATACGGGACAAGGGAGGTCCCGTATGGGACAAACCAATTTAGCCCGATGTACGGGATGTCCCGGCTAATACGGGACAGTTGGCAACCCTATGTCCAAGCTCAACAGTGCGGGACGGGGAATGAGGAAAGGTGCAGCTGACTCGTATCGTTTCATATCGCCAAATCATTTCGTTCCCTCGCATGGGTAGCACTGTCGTAAGGCATGCTCCCCAATCCAGGCAACATCCTTGTAAATCTCCTCTGCAAACTCCTTATCCTTACTGTAGTGAACTGAACACAGTATCCCGAGTGGGGTCTGACCAGGGTCTGATATAGAAACATAGAAAATAGGTGCAGGATTAGGCCATTCGGCCCTTCGAGCCTGCACCGCCATTCAGTACGATCACGGCTGATCATCCAACTCAGAACCCTGTACCTGCCTTCTCTCCATACCCCCTGATCCCTTTAGCCACAAGGGCCATATCTAACTCCCTCTTAAATATAGCCAATGAATTGGCCTCAACTGTTTCCTGTGGCAGAGAATTCCACAGATTCCCCACTCTCTGTGTGAAGAAGTTTTTCCTCATCTCGGTTCTAAAAGGCTTCCCCTTTATCCTCAAACTGTGACCCCTCGTCCTGGACTTCCCCAACATCGGGAACAATCTTCCTGCATCTAGCCTGTCCAACCCCTTTTGAATTTTATACGTTTCAATAAGATCCCCCCTCAATCTTCTAAATTCCAGCGAGTATAAGCCTAGTCATTCCAGTCTTTCATCATATGAAAGTCCTGCCATCCCAGGAATCAATCTGGTGAACCTTCTTTGTACTCTTTCTATGGCAAGGATGTCTTTCCTCAGATTAGGGGACCAAAACTGCACACAATACTCCAGGTGTGGTCTCACCAAGGCCTTGTACAACTGCAGTAGTACCTCCCTGCTCCTGTACTCGAATCCTCTCGCTATAAATGCCAGCATACCATTCGCCTTTTTCACCGCCTGCTGTACCTGCATGCCCACTTTCAATGACTGGTGTATAATGACACCCAGATCTCGTTGCACCTCCCCTTTTCCTAATCGGCCACCATTCAGATTAATAATCTGTTTTCCTGTTTTTGCCACCAAAGTGGATCACCTCACATTTGTCCACATTAAACTGCATCTGCCATGAATTTGCCCACTCACCCAACCTGTCCAAGTCACCCTGCATCCTCTTAGCATCCTCCTCACAGCTAACACTGCCACCCAGCTTCGTGTCATCCGCAAACTCGGAGATGCTGCATTTAATTCCCTCGACTAAGTCATTAATATATATTGTAAACAACTGGGGTCCAATAGCTGTAACGTCACCTCACGGCTCCTGAAGTCAATCCCATGGCTGATGAACGGCAACACACCATACGCGTTCCTAACAACGCTGCCAACCTGCACAGCAGCTTTGAGCGTCCTGCGGACACGCACCCCAAGATCCCTCTGATCCCCTGCAATGCCCTCCAAGTTATAAACACTTAAGGCCCTGCTTAACCCTGTGGACGTGTTCCCCGGAAGTGTGGAACGCCATGTAAGTGGACAAGTGTGCTTGATTTTAAAAAAAGAATCAACCCCGAGATTTGTGATGTATTACTTTGCGCACACACGGTAAGTGGTGGCCGAACAAACCGCTCATACGGGCCTGACCTGTACGTCCGTGGAGTAGAAACGCGCGGCAGCAGGCGGGTGCGGTTACGTCTTGGAGAAGGCACCCCCCGAACCTTGGCCTCTCCCCTCAAGCGGGCGCCGAGATTTGACAGCCTTCTCTTCGGTTCCCCCCCACCCCCCCACGAGGCAGGGGATGGCGTCGTGCGCACCTCCCTTCTGCCTCCTGGCTTCGCTCGCGGTCAGGGTCGTGATCGCCGAGCCGGTCCGTGGCTCGCGCGATCTTGGGGGTGCCTGCGCTGAGGGGGATTAATTTTTTTGGCGGCGAGGTCTCCTGCTAGTATTCTCTCCCAAACCCTCTTCTCCAGGCAGGGTCAAATACTCATAGCCATAGTCATAGTCATACTTTATTGATCCCGGGGGAAATTGGTTTTCGTTACAGTTGCACCATAAATAATTAAATAGTAATAAAACCATAAATAATTAAAGAGTAATATGTAAATTATGCCAGGAAATAAGTCCAGGACCAGCCTATTGGCTCAGGGTGTCTGACCCTCCAAGGGAGGAGTTGTAAAGTTTGGTGGCCACAGTCAGGAATGACTTCCTATGACGCTCTGTGCTGCGTCTCGGTGGAATGAGTCTCTGGCTGAATGTACTCCTGTGCCCACCCAGTACATTATGTAGTGGATGGGAGACATTGTCCAAGATGGCATGCAACTTGGACAGCATCCTCTTTTCAGACACCACCATCAGAGAGTCCAGTTCCATCCCCACAACATCACTGGCCTTACGGAAGAGTTTGTTGATTCTGTTGGTGTCTGCTACCCTCAGCCTGCTGCCCCAGCACACAACAGCAAACATGATAGCACTGGCTACCACAGACTCGTAGAACATCCTCAGCATCGTCCGGCAGATGTTAAAGGACAGCAGTCTCCTCAGGAAATAGAGACGGCTCTGACCCTTCTTGTAGACAGCCTCAGTGTTCTTTGACCAGTCCAGTTTATTGTCAATTCGTATCCCCAGGTATTTGTAATCCTCCACCACGTCCACACTGACCCCCCTGGATGGAAACAGGGGTCACTGGTACCTTAGCCCTTCTCAGGTCCACCACCAGCTCCTTAGTCTTTTTCACATTAAGCTGCAGATAATTCTGCTCACACCATGTGACAAAGTTTCCTACCGTAGCAATAAAGCAATAAGTTGATTTATTGATCACTACAGAATGTCTCTCTGCTGCTTCCCTGTCCCCTTCCCTTTTCCCACCATGATTCCCCCTTCCCTGTCCCCTACCCAATATAGACCCGTATCAGAATCAGGTTTATCATCACTCACGTAGGCCATAAAATTTGTGTTTTTTTTGGTGTGCTGAAGGCTTTTCTTAGTACCGTTCTCTCTTCCAATCGCTGATAAATTATGCCTTCTCGTATTGGTCATTTCCTCCCCAGGGAAAAAGTCTCCGGCTGTCCGCTCTGTCTGTGCCTCTTATCACCTTGTACACTTCTGTCAGGACACCTCCCATCGTCCTTTGCTCGACCTCTCCTAATAAGATGCTCTCTAATCCGGGCAGCATCCTGGTGAATCTCCTCTGCACCCTCTCTAATCCGGGCAGCATCCTGGTGAATCTCCTCTGCACCCTCTCTAATCCGGGCAGCGTCCCGGTGAATCTCCTCTGCATCCTCTCTAATCCGGGCAGCATCCCGGTGAATCTCCTCTGCACCCTCTCTAATCCAGGCAGCATCCCGGTGAATCTCCTCTGCACCCTCTCTAATCCAGGCAGCATCCTGGTGAATCTCCTCTGCACCCTCTCTAATCCGGGCAGCATCCCGGTGAATCTCCTCTGCACCCTCTCTAATCCAGGCAGCATCCCGGTGAATCTCCTCTGCACCCTCTCTAATCCGGGCAGCGTCTTGGTGAATCTCCTCTGCACCCTCTCTAATCCAGGCAGCATCCCGGTGAATCTCCTCTGCACCCCCTCTAATCCGGGCAGCGTCCCGGTGAATCTCCTCTGCACCGTCTCTAATCCAGGCAGCATCCCGGTGAATCTCCTCTGCACCCTCTCTAATCCAGGCAGCATCCTGGTGAATCTCCTCTGCACCCTCTCTAATCCAGGCAGCGTCCTGGTGAATCTCCTCTGCACCTTCTCTAATCCGAGCAGCGTCCTGGTGAATCTCCTCTGCACCCTCTCTAATCCAGGCAGCATCCCTGGTGAATCTCCTCTGCATTCTCTCTAATCCGGGCAGCGTCCTGGTGAATCTCCTCTGCACCCTCTCTAATCCAGGCAGTGTCCTGGTGAATCTCCTCGCACCCTCTCTAATCCAGGCAGCGTCCTGGTGAATCTCCTCTGCACCCTCTCTAATCCGGGCAGCATCCTGGTGAATCTCCTCCCTACCCTCTCTAATCCAGGCAGCGTCCTGGTGAATCTCCTCTGCACCCTCTCTAATCCGGGCAGCGTCCCGGTGAATCTCCTCTGCACCCTCTCTAATCCAGGCAGCGTCCCGGTGAATCTCCTCCGCACCCTCTCTAATCCGGGCAGCGTCCCGGTGAATCTCCTCTGCACCCTCTCTAATCCGGGCAGCATCCCGGTGAATCTCCTCCGCACCCTCTCTAATCCAGGCAGCGTCCCGGTGAATCTCCTCCGCACCCTCTCTAATCCAGGCAGCGTCCTGGTGAATCTCCTCTGCATCCTCTCTAACCTCTCTAATCCAGGCAGCATCCTGGTGAATCTCCTCTGCACCCTCTCTAATCCAGGCAGTGTCCTGGTGAATCTCCTCTGCACCCTCTCTAATCCAGGCAGCATCCTGGTGAATCTCCTCTGCACCCTCTCTAATCCAGGCAGCGTGAGAGGTGTGGGACAGGGGGCAGAGAGGCAGATACCGCCAGCCCTGAGACACCGGGCAAGGTCATTTGATTTCAAACAATTGTTTTATTGCAGAATGTCTCCCTGGTGCTTCCCTCTCCCTTCCCCTTTTCCCAACCACGATTCCCCTCTCCCTGCCTCCTTTTCCCACTCTCAGACCACAACAGACACCCCTATCAGAATCTGGTTTATCGTCACTCACATGGGTCAGGAAATTTGTGTGTATGTTTTTATTTTGGGCGGTGGTACAGTGCAAAGCATCGAATTTCTACCGCACTGTGCGGAAATCAGTACTCTGCAAACGTCTTCACTGATTTTTTTTCCCAAAAGATCTTTGCGCAGTGCTGTACGTCCATGGTCTTCTGCTGCTGTAGCCTGTCTAATTCAAGGTTCAACGTGTCGTGCATTGAGAAATGCTCTTCCACACGCCACTGTTGCAAAGTTTGAGTTACTGTCGCCGTCCAATCAGCTGCCACCAGTCTTCCTGCGACCCCTCTCGTTTACAAGCAGTTTTGCCCACAGAACTGCCTTTCTTTTTTTCCCCCTGCGCCATTCTCTGTAAACTCTAGAGACCCCAGGAAGATCAGGAAAACCCCGGGAAGATCAGCGGTCTCTGAGATACTCAAACCACCCCATCTGGCACCAACAGCCGTTCCACAGGTCAACTTAAATCAAGGGGCCCCCAACCTTTTTCGCACCGTGGACCAGTTTAATATTGACAATATTCTTGCGGACCGGCCGACCCTGGAGGGGGGGTGGGTTGTTCAAGTCGGGTTAAACTCACCTCAACTTGTCTTTTACAGGTAGGGTTGCCAACTTTCTCACTCCAAAATAAGGGACAAAAGTCGCAGTCAAATCCCGGGACACTTTACCCCAAAGAAAGACTACCATGACCATGAAGCCTTGTGCGGGCACCTGTGTGCGCATACGTGACGTGCGCATATGTGATGTGCGCGTGTGCGTACGCGCCGATTTTTTTCCCCACTAATTGGTTTTGCCTTCATCTTCCCGACTATACTGTACATACATTATTTTTACTTTGTATAGGCTGTGTATTTATCATATCATTCCTGCTTTTACTATACGATAGTATTATTTCTTTTCAGTTTTATGTCTTATGATTTATTAGGTTATTTTTTGGGTCTGGGAACGCTCAAAAAATTTTCCCATGTAAATTAATGGTAATTGTTTCTCCGCTTAACGCCATTTCGCCACGAACGGTTTCATAGGAACGCTCTACCTTAGCGGGGGAAATACGGGACGAGGGCGGTCCCGTATGGGACAAGCCAATTTAGCCCGATATACAGGATGTCCCGGCAAATAAGGGGCAGTTGGAAACCCAATGTCCAAGTTCAACAGTGTGTGACAGGGAATGAGGAAAGGTGCAGCTGACTCATATCGTTTCCTCGCATGGGTAGCACATGCTTTGTGGCCCGGTGGTTGGGGACTGCTGGCTTAAATCACATTTCCTCCCCCCTCCGCCCCCGTTCTGATGTTTGGTCTGAAACTCAGCTGACCCTCGTGACCACGTCGGTGTGCTTTTCTGCACTGGGTTGCTGCCACCTGATTGGCTTGTCCCTCATAAAGTGGCCCGTGAGCCTATGTCTACATCCCTGGTTATATAAGCTGTGATAACCATATAACCAGATAACAATTACAGCACGGAAACAGGCCATCCCGACCCTTCTAGTCCGTGCCGAACCCTTACTCTCACCTAGTCCCACCGAGCTGCACTCAGCCCATAACCATCCATTCCTTTCCTGTTCATATATCTATCCAATTTAACTTTAAATGACAACATCGAACCTGCCCCAACCACTTCTCGTTCCACACAACCACCACTCTCTGAGTAAAGAAGTTCCCCCTCGTGTTACCCCTAAACTTCTGCCCTTTAACTCTCAACTCATGTCCTCTTGTTTGAATCTCCCCCACTCTCAATGGAAAAAGCCTATCCACGTCAACTCTATAATCCCCCTCATAATTTTAAACACCTCTATCAAGTCCCCCCTCAACCTTCTACGCTCCAAAGAATAAAGACCCAACTTGTTCAACGTTTCTCTGTAACTTAGGAGACGAAACCCAGGTAACATTTTAGTAAACCTCCTCTGTACTCTCTCAATTTTATTGACATCTTTCCTATAATTCGGTGTCCAGAACTGTACACAATACTCTAAATTTGGCCTCACCAATGCCTTGTACACTTTCAACAACTCCGATACTCAGTGCTCTGATTTATAAAGGCCAGCATACCAAAAGCTTTCTTCACCACCCTATCCACATGAGATTCCACCTTCAGGGAACTATGCACCATTATTCCTAGATCCCTCTGTTCTACTGCATTCTTCAATGCCTTACCATTTACCATCCATGTTCGACTTTGATTAGTCCTGTCAAAATGTAGCACCTCACGTTTATCAGCATTAAACTCCATCTGCCATCTTTCAGCCCACTCTTCTAACTGGTAGTTGTCAGAGTACGTATGCGTCAGGGGTCCCGGTTGTTTGGGCTATTGGTTAACCGGGGCGCTTGCCCATTTGGGAAAACTCAAAGACAAAAGTCCAGTCAGGAAAATAGCCGGAGTTCCCTGTTTACTTGGGACGTGATACCACTTGATGATTCCGGGATTGAAAGTCTTGTCATATGAAGAGCGTCTGATGGCTCTGGGCCTACAGATTCAAGATTCAAAAAACTTTATTGTCATTCTAACCGTACATCAGCTCTGCAGGGCAGAATAAAACAGTGTTTCCCAGGGGCAGTGCAATCATAACATAACAAAAACGCAAAACTAAATAATAAACATAACAATAAACAGTAAAACGCAACAGCCACATGTCAGTTAAAATCAGTTATAAGTGTCCAGTGCAGGTTAAGAGTGTTCAAAGCAGAGTCAGGTAGAGCAGCTATTTAGCAGTCTGACTGCCTGTGGGAAGAAGCTGTTTAGTAGCCTTGTGGTTTTAGTTTTGATGCTCCTGTAACGTCTGCCTGATGGCAGGAGGACAAACAGTTCATGGAGAGGGTGTGAGGGGTCTTTACTGATGTACCGTGTCTTCTGGAGGCATCGACTCTGAAAGAGGTCTTGGACAGAAGGCAGGGAGACCCCAATAACCTTCTCTGCTCCCCTAACCGCCCTCTGCAAGGCTTTTTTGTCGACAGCACTGCAGCTGGAGTACCAGGTTGTGATGCAAAAGGTCAGCACACTCTCAACCACGCCTCTGTAGAATGTAGTTAAGATGTTCGTGGGGAGTGATGCTTGTTTAAGCTTCCTCAGACAGTGCAGTCTTATACTCGCTGGAATTCAGAAGAATCAGGGGCGACCTCTTTGAAACCTCTCGAATGGTGAAAGGCATCGATAGAGTGGATGTGGAGAGGATGTTTCCTGTAGTGGGGGAGTCTAGGACCAGAGGACACAGATAGAGTGGATGTGGAGAGGATGTTTCCTGTAGTGGGGGAGTCTGGGACCAGAGGACACAGATAGAGTGGAGGTGGAGACGATGTTTCCTGTAGTGGGGGAGTCTAGGACCAGAGGACACAGATAGAGTGGACGTGGAGAGGATCTTTCCTGTAGTGGGGGAGTCTCGGACCAGAGGGCACAGATAGAGTGGATGTGGAGAGGATGTTTCCTGTAGTGGGGGAGTCTAGGACCAGAGGACACAGATAGAGTGGATGTGGAGAGGATGTTTCCTGTAGTGGGGGAGTCTGGGACCAGAGGACACAGATAGAGTGGACGTGGAGACGATGTTTCCTGTAGTGGGGGAGTCTGGGACCAGAGGACACAGATAGAGTGGACGTGGAGAGGATCTTTCCTGTAGTGGGGGAGTCTCGGACCAGAGGGCACAGATAGAGTGGATGTGGAGAGGATGTTTCCTGTAGTAGGGGAGTCTAGGACCAGAGGACACAGATAGAGTGGATGTGGAGAGGATGTTTCCTGTAGTGGGGGAGTCTAGGACCAGAGGACCCAGATCGAGTGGATGTATAGAGGATGTTTCCTGTAGTGGGGGAGTCTAGGACGAGAGGACACAGACAGAGTGGATGTGGAGAGGATGTTTCCTGTAGTGGGGGAGTCTCGGACCAGAGGACACAGATAGAGTGGATGTGGAGAGGATGTTTCCTGTAGTGGGGGAGTCTGGGACCAGAGGACACAGATAGAGTGGACGTGGAGACGATGTTTCCTGTAGTGGGGGAGTCTGGGACCAGAGGACACAGCTAGAGTGGATGTGGAGAGGATGTTTCCTGTAGTGGGGTGTCTCGGACCAGAGGACACAGCCTCAGAATAGAGGGATGTCCCTTTCAGAACGGAGATGAGGAGGAATTTGTTTTGCTAGAGAGCGGTAAATCTGTGGACCACGTTGCCACAGTTGGCTGTGGAGGCCGGGTCATCAGGTAAACTTAAGGCTGCGGTTGATAGATTCTTGATGGTCAGGGCATGAAGGAAGCTGGGAGGAAAAATCGATCGGTCATGATGAAATGGCAGAGGGGTGTGCTAGAGGAAACTCAATGGGCCAAACGGCCTAATTCTGCTCCTGTATCCTTAACTGGGACCGGTGACCGTTGCCAGGCCGTTTCTAACTACCATCGGCCATGCGCACTTGCCGTCGGACACTGCCGGGTGCCTCGGGCGAACCGTCGCTCGCGTTCGCGTGGCGCCGTCGATCCGCGCCGACGGCCGGCCGTCTGACACAGCAGGGAGGCAGCGAAGGCCGTCTGTCGTCTGCAGGAGGTGTCTGTGCCAGCGTCAATCAGAAGAACACGGCAGTCTCCGTCCGGATGAATTCCTCCGATGACAACTATTAGGAACTAACACGCCGTTTTACAGTACCGTAGTAGCATTGGTCGTGTTCTATTTTGGGTGTTTCATTTAAATAGGAAGTTTGGTCGCCAGTAAAATAGCTTGTCTTTTTTTAGCTATTCCCCTAAAACCCCGGCAGACTGGGGCAGACTCTCAACTGGACCAAAACGTCCCCAGTGTGCCCCACGTTAACCGGCCTGCCCATTGACCTGCCCTGAAGAGTCTACGCTCCCTCACCTCTGCCCTCGAGCGCTCAATCCCAGACTCTCGGACAATCCCCGCCGCCAAAACCCCGCCAGGTTTCACCCGGCGGCGACGCGAGAGCGATTCGTCGCCGGGGATTTAGGAAGGGGCGAGGCCGGTCTGCGGCCGGAGGTTCACTGGGGAATTCCGGGGGTGCGGAAGGGGGAGGTGGGCTGGCCCTGGAGAGAGGGTGCGGAGGAGGTCATCGTGAGAATCGTCCCGGGAGTGGAAGGGTTAAGGTTTTGCTGTCTCTGAGCCTGAGGAAGTCGGGAGGCGATGGATCTCACCAGACCTTCACTGACACTGAATTGAATTGAGTAGACTTTATCTCTTACATCCTTCACGTACACGGGGAGTAAAAATCCTTACGTTACGTCTCCATCAAAACCTGCAATGTCTAAATGTAGTAATTTATAATAAATAGTATGTAGAACAGGACGGTCAATATAACACAGAAGTACAGTTGAGTATCGGTGTGAATTAATCAGTCCGATGGCCTGGTGGAAGAAGCTGTCTCAGAGCCTGTCGGTCCTGGCTTTTATGCTGTGGTACCGTTTCCCGGTCGGTAGCAGCTGGGACAGTTTGTGGTTGGGGGTGACTCGGGTCCCCAATGATCCTCCGGGCCCTTTTCACGCCCCCGTCTCTGTAAATGTCCTGAATAGTGGGAAGTTCACATCTACAGATGTGCTGGGCTGTCCGCCCCACTCTCTGCAGAGTCCTGCGATCGAGGGAGGTACAGTTCCCGTACCAGTCAGTGACGCAGCCAGTCAGGATGCTCTCAGTTGTGCCCCTGTAGAAAGTCCTTAGGATTTGGGGAGCCCATACCAAACTTCTTCAACCGTCTGGGGTGAAAGAGATGCTGTTCTGCTTTTTTCACCACACGGCCGGTGTGGACAGACCGTGTGAGGTCCTCAGTGATGTTTATACCGAGGAACTGAAAGCTGTTCACCCCCTCAACCCCAGATCCATCAGTGTCAATGGGGGGTTCAAATGTCATCAGCAAATTTAATTAGCAGATTGGAGCTGTGGGTGGCAACACAGTCATGGGTCTACAGAGGGTAAAGGAGGGGGCTTAGGACACAGCCCTGAGGGGCTCTTGTATTGAGAGTCAGAGGGGCAGAGGTGAGGGAGCCCACTCTTACCACCTGCCGGCGATGGGACAGGAGGTCCAGGATCCAGCTACACAAGACAGGGTGAAGACCGAGGTCTCTGAGCTTCTTGTCAAGCCCGGAGGGTATTATGGTTTTGAATGTCGAACTGTGGTTCAGACCTGGACCTGGAAAGGATTCTGCTCCCGTGTGAAGCCCACCAGGACCCCGTCTCCTGCTCCCATCAACCCCACCGGGACTCTGTCTCCCTCTCCCGTCAGACCCACCGGGACCCCGTCTCCCTCTCCCCCATCTCCCTCTCCCGTCAGACCCACCGGGACACCGTCTCCCTCTCCTGTTAAACCCACAGGGACCCCGTCTCCTGCTCCCGTCAGACCCATCGGGACCCCGTTTCCCGCTCCCGTCAGACCCTCTGCTACACAGCTGGACACGGTGCTGAAGAGGATGTAGACATACTGTCGGGGTGTATGGTACGCTGGCCATCGTTGGTCAGGACACTGAGTCAGGACGTCCTGTTACAAGTGGTGGGACAGTGGGGGGTGGGGGGGTGAATCTTGCCTCGTTCGGGTCTCCCTGCGGCAGGAGGGGTGGGATGAAGCCAGAGGAAACGATTCACGGGGGATGTGACCGGCACTGGACGGGTGGGGTCCCCAGAGAGAGACCGGACAAGGCTGGTTCGGGATTCTCGGAGAGATGGAGGCAGCGTGGTCCTGGCAGAGATCTGTATGATGCCAGAAGTGGAGCGAGTTGTTTTGTATGGGAAAATAATGTGTATTTCTGTATCTCCCCCCATCTCTCCCCCCCTCTACGCCCTCTACCCTCTCTCCCCCTCTCTCCCCCTCTCTCCCCCTCCCCCTCTCCCCCCCTCTCACCCCTCCCCCTATCCCCCACTCACCCCCCTTCCCCTCTCTCCTCCCCTCCCCTCTCTCCCCCTCCCCTCTCCCCTCTCTCTCCCCTCTCTCCCCCCTCTCTCCCCCTCTCTCCCCCACTCTCTCCCCCCCTCCCTCCCCCTCCCCCTCTCCCCTCCCCCTCCCCCTCTCCCCTCCCCCCTCTCCCCCCTCTCCCCCCTACCCTCTCTCCCCCCTCTCTCCCCCCTCTCTCCCCCCGCTCTCCCCCCTCTCTCCCCCTTCTCCCCCCTCTCTCCCCTCTCCCCCCTCTCTCCCTCCTCTCTCTCCCTCCTCTCTCTCCCTCCTCTCTCTCCCTCCTCTCTCTCCCCCCTCCCCCCTCCCCCTCCCCCCTCCCCCTCCCCCCTCTCCCCCTCTCCCCCCTCTCCCCCCTCTCCCCCTCTCTCCCCCTCTCTTCCCCCCTCTCCACCCTCTCTCCCCCCCTCTCCCCCCTCTCTCCCCGTCTCTCCCCCTCTCCCCCCCTCTCCCACTCCCTCTCTCCCCCCTCTCTCCCCCCTCTCCCCCCCCTCTCTCCCCCTCTCCCCTCCCCTCTCTCCCCCCTCCCCCCTCTCTCTCCCCCCTCCCCCTCTCCCTCTCTCCCCCTCTCCCCTCCCCTCTCTCCCCCCTCTCCCCCCCTTTCTCCCCCCCCTCTCCCTCCTCTCTCTCCCCCCTCTCCCCTCCCCCATCTCTGCCCCCCCCCCCGCGCGGACAGAGCCTCCTGATGCTGATGGACAGCCCGCTGAACCGCGCTGGCCTGCTCCAGGTCTACATCCACACACAGCGCAACGTCCTGATCGAGATCCACCCCCAGACCCGCGTGCCCCGCACCTTCGACCGCTTCTGCGGGCTCATGGGTGAGTGCCCTCGGCCGAGTCCGGTCTTAGCGGGACGTGGCGGTGCCTGTCGTCGCCCGAGCTAACTCTCCCTCCCCTCTCTCCTCCTCCTCCCTCCTCCCTCCACAGTCCAGCTCCTCCACAAGCTCAGCGTCAGGGCGGCTGACGGACCCCAGAAACTCCTCAAGGTACGTGAGACGGGCAGAGGGGCAGGGGAGGGGAGGGAGGGGGTGACGGAGACAGGGAGGGGTGTAGGGGAGTGAGGGGGTGAGGGAGACGGGGAGGGGTGTAGGGGAGTGAGGGGGTGAAGGAGACGGGGAGGTGTGTAGGGGAGGGAGGGCGTGGCGGAGATGGGGAGGGGTGTAGGGGAGGGAGGGGGTGAGGGAGACAGGGAGGTGTGTAGGGGAGGGGAGACCTGATAGAGATTCCTGAGAGGCACAGATAGGTTCGACAGCCGTATCTTTCTCCCCCGAGGGGGGGTGGGGGGAAATGTCTGACAGAAGTGGGAGCTGAAGGTCGGGTGGGGGGTAATTTTAGAGCAAATTTTTTTCACGCAGAGAGCGTTGGGAGTCTGAAAGGTGGGGGCAGATAGGAGCAGCCCCGGGGGGGTGCGGGGAGTGGAGAGGCCGCGGGGGCCGGGCTGGGGCTAGCAGCCCCCTGCTGGGCCGAAGGGTCCCGTCGCTGAGCCGTCCCGTCTGCCGGCAGGTGATCAGGAACCCGGTGACGGACTACCTCCCCGTGGGCTGCCCGAAGATCGGGACCAGCTTCCACGCCGGCGAGGCCGTTCAGGCGGCCTCCCTCGTGCCCGAGGCAGACGCTGCCGTGCTGGTGGTCGGATCCTTCGCCCACGGCTCGGTGAGTGACGGGGGGGCCAGGGAGGGAGGGACGGAGGGGAGGGAGTGGGAGGGGGGGTCGGAGGGAGTGGGAGGGGGTGACGGAGGGTGTGAGCTGGAAGTGTTCTCATTCTCTCTCTCTGTCTCTCTGACTCTCTCTCTCTCTCTCTCTCTCTCTCTCTCTCTCTCTTTCCCCCTCCTGTCTTTCCCTCCCTGTTTTTAAACTCTCTCTTTCCCGCTCTCTCTTTCTCTGTCCCCTTCTCATGCTTTTCTGTCTCTCTTCCCCACTTCCAGCTTGCTCTCTTACCTCTCTTTCGCACTCTCCCTCTCTCTTTCTCTCCCTTTTCCACCTTTCTTTCTTTCTCTTTCCTTTCTCCCTTTCTCCCCTTCCCCCTTCCCCCTTCCCTCTTGCTCTCTGTCTCTCCCCTTTCTTTCATTTTTCTCTCTCTCTCTCTTACCCTGCCCTCTGTCTCCCTTTCTTTTTCGCGCTCTCCTGCTGTCCCTCCCCATCTCTCTTCCCTCTCTCATCCTCTCACCCCTCCCTGTGCCCCCCTCTTCAGTCTCTCCCCCCTCCAGTCTCTCCCCCCTCGTCTCTCCCGTCCCTACCCCCCTCCCCCCGTCTCTCCCCCCTCCTCCCGTCTCTCCCCCTCCCCCCGTCTCTCCCCCTCCAGTCTCTCCCCATCTCGTCTCTCCCCCCCCCGTCTCTCTCCCCCTCCAGTCTCTCTCCCCCTCTCTCCCGTCTCTCCCCCCCCTCCGGTCTCTCCCCCCCTCTCCGGTCTCTCCGGTCTCCCCCCCCCTCGGTCTCTCCCCCTCCTCTCCTGTCTCTCCCCACTCTCTCCCATCTCTCCCCCGTCTCTCCCCCTCTTGTCTCTCCCCCCCCACCTCTCTCCCCCTCCCGTCTCTCCCCCCTCGTCTCTCCCCCATCTCTCCCCCCTCTCCCCTCTCCCCTCTCCCCCCTCTCCCGTCTCTCCTCCTCTCCCGTCTCTCCTCCCCTCCCGTCTCTCCTCCCCTCCCGTCTCTCCCCCCCTCCCGTCTCTCCCCCCTCTCCTGTCTCTCCCCCCTCTCCCATCTCTCTCCCATCTCCCATCTCTCCCCCCTCTCCCATCTCCCCCCCCCCGTCTCTCCGTCTCTCCCCCCCCTCTGGTCTCTCCCCCTCCTCTCCTGTCTCTCCCCTCTCTCTCCCGTCTCTCCCCCCCGTCTCTCGTCTCTCCCCCCTCCCGTCTCTCCCCCCTCGTCTCTCCCCCATCTCTCCCCCCTCTCCCGTCTCTCCCTCCTCTCCCGTCTCTCCCCCCTCTCCCGTCTCTCCCCCCCTCCCGTCTCTCCCCCCTCTTCCATCTCTGCCCCCTCTCCCTTCTCTCCCCCTCCCGTCTCCCCCCCTTCCGTCTCCCCCCCTTCCGTCTCCCCCCCTCCCGTCTCTCCCCCCTCCCGTCTCTCCCCCCTCTCTCCCGTCTCTCCCCCCCTCCAGTCTCTCCCCCCCTCCAGTCTCTCCCCCTCTCTCTCCCTTCTCTCCCCCCTCTCCCGTCTCTCCCCCCTCTCCCGTCTCTCCTCCTCTCCCGTCTCTCCTCCCCTCCCGTCTCTCCTCCCCTCCCGTCTCTCCCCCCCTCCCGTCTCTCCCCCCTCTCCTGTCTCTCCCCCCTCTCCCATCTCTCTCCCATCTCCCATCTCTCCCCCCTCTCCCGTCTCCCCCCCCCCGTCTCTCCGTCTCTCCCCCCCCTCTGGTCTCTCCCCCCCTCTCCGGTCTCTCCCCCTCCTCTCCTGTCTCTCCCCTCTCTCTCCCGTCTCTCCCCCCCGTCTCTCGTCTCTCCCCCCTCCCGTCTCTCCCCCCTCGTCTCTCCCCATCTCTCCCCCCTCTCCCGTCTCTCCCTCCTCTCCCGTCTCTCCCCCCTCTCCCATCTCTCCCCCCCTCCCGTCTCTCCCCCCCTCCCGTCTCTCCCCCCTCTTCCATCTCTGCCCCCTCTCCCTTCTCTCCCCCTCCTGTCTCTCCCCCTCCTGTCTCCCCCCCTTCCGTCTCCCCCCCTCCCGTCTCTCCCTCCTCCCGTCTCTCCCCCCTCTCTCCCGTCTCTCCCCCCCTCCAGTCTCTCCCCCTCTCTCTCCCTTCTCTCCCCCCTCTCCCGTCTCTCCCCCCTCTCCCGTCTCTCCCCCCTCTCCTGTCTTCCCCCCTCTCCCGTCTCTCCCCCTCTCCTGTCTCTCCCCCCTCCCGTCTCTCCCCCCTCTCCTGTCTCTCCCCCCCTCTCCCGTCTCTCCCCCCCTCTCCCGTCTCTCCCCCTTCTGTCTCTCCCCCCTCTCCCCCTCTCTCCTGTCTCTCTCCCGTCTCTCGCCCGTCTCTCGCCCGTCTCTCTCCCGTCCCTTCCCCCGTCCCTCCCCCCGTCCCTCCCCCCGTCCCTCCCCCCGTCTCTCCCCCCCCCCGTCTCTCCCCCCCGTCTCTCCCCCCTGTCTCTTCCCCCTCTCCCGTCTCTCCCCCCCCTCTGGTCTCTCCCCCCCTCTCCGGTCTCCCCTACCCTCTCCGGTCTCTCCCCCCCCCCCCCGGTCTCTCCCCCTCCTCTCCTGTCTCTCCCCTCTCCCCCCCGTCTCTCCCCCCCGTCTCTCCCCCTCTCGTCTCTCCCCCCTCCCACCTCTCCCCCCCTCCTGTCTCTCCCCCCCCTCCCATCTCTCCCCCCTCTCCCGTCTCTCCCCCCTCCCCCCTCTTCCATCTCTGCCCCCTCTCCCGTCTCTCCCCCTCCCGTCTCTCCCCCCGTCTCTCCCCCCCATCTCTCCCCCCCTCCCGTCTCTCCCCCCTCGTCTCTCTCCCCCCCTCTCCCATCTCTCCTCCCTCTCTCCCGTCTCTC
The DNA here is from genome assembly GCF_030028105.1 of Mobula birostris. Classification (NCBI taxonomy): domain Eukaryota; kingdom Metazoa; phylum Chordata; class Chondrichthyes; order Myliobatiformes; family Myliobatidae; genus Mobula; species Mobula birostris. The sequence goes on from NW_027275300.1 coordinate 42,515, forward strand.
CCCCCTCTCTCCCGTCTCTCCCCCCCTCCAGTCTCTCCCCCCCTCCAGTCTCTCCCCCTCTCTCTCCTCTCCCCCTCACTCCCCACTCTCCTGTCTCTCCCCGCTCTCCCGTCTCTCCCCCCCTCTCCCGTCTCTCCCCCCTCTCCCGTCTCTCCCCCTTCTGCCTCTCCCCCTTTCTCCCGTTTCTCCCCCCTCTCTCCCCCCTTTCTCCCATCTCTCTCCCGTCTCTCTCCCGTCTCTCTCCCGTCTCTCTCCCGTCTCTCTCCCGTCTCTCTCCCGTCTCTCCCCTCGTCTCTCCCCGTCTCTCCCCCCCGTCCCTCCCCCGTCTCTCCCCGTCTCTCCTCCTCTCGTCTCTCCCCCTCTCGTCTCTCCCCCCTCTCCCGTCTCTCCCCCTTCTGTCTCTCCCCCTTTCTCCCGTTTCTCCCCCCTCTCTCCCCCCTTTCTCCCGTCTCTCTCCCGTCTCTCTCCCGTCTCTCTCCCGTCTCTCTCCCGTCTCTCCCCTCGTCTCTCCCCGTCTCTCCCCCTCGTCCCTCCCCCGTCTCTCCCCCGTCTCTCCTCCTCTCGTCTCTCCCCTCTCGTCTCTCCCCCCTCTCGTCTCTCCCCCTCTCCCGTCTCTCACCCCCCGTCTCTCCCGTCTCTCCCCCCTTTCCCGTTTCTCCCCTCTCTTCCGTCTCCCCCCTCTCTCCCGTCTCTCCCCCCCCTCTCGTCTCTCCCCCTCTCTCCCCTTTCTCTCTCTTTCTGAGCGGAAGTGAAGGGAAAGCATTTTAACTCTCACGTTTCCTCTCTCCGTCTCTCTTCTCCCCCGCCCTCTCTCTTCCTGTCCCCCCCTCTCTCTCCCTCCCCCTTTACTCTTTCTCCTGTCTCCGCAGTCTCTCTCTTCCCCCTGTTCCCCCTGTGTCTGTGTGGTGAGCTGGGCAGTGGGATATCTGGGGAAGGGCAGCAGTGACCCGGGGTGATGTAGGGTGGACATCTGACTCCCACCCCCTCGTTCTCCCCGTCACAGATCGACGTGGACTACACGGAGCGGCAAGTCTCCATCAGTAACTACCCGCTGTCGGCGGCCCTCACCTGCTCCAAGATCTGCAATGCCTTCGAGGCCGCCTGGGGCGTCTTATAGGGTCGGTCCGACCTCCCTCCACCCCCCACCGTCCTCCCCTCGCTCCCCATCTCTGTCTCTCTGCCCTTCACCTCCCTGCTCCTTCCTTCCTCCCCTCCCTCACTCCCGCCCCGACCTCCCCCACTCACTCCGCCATCCCCCGCGTCACGCCGATTGAGATCGCGCCCTGCCGAGGAGGGGGAGACACGGGAGGTGCCAATGCTCTCGGGCGGGCGGGGGGGGGGGGGGTCGCCTACCTCGCACAGCGGACGTCGGTAGAATCGAACTGGGTGGCGCGCCCTCTTGCGCGAGGCCGACGTTCCGCGGGCAGGACAGGGCTGTACGCGCTCGGGAGAGGCTGCCGTTCTCGGACAGGACTGTCTGACGCACGCGTGCACGCACGCTCACACACGCACCGGCCTGAGTCAGGCCGGCGTTCCTCGGACGTTCGAAGACAAGAGGCGCTTGTGGCCGCGGGTGCCTTCTCAAATGACGCAGGTTCCTGTTGTATAAATTTAGTATTAAAACCGGAAAGGATTCTCCAACTGGGACAGAAACGCCGAATGGTTATTTTCCCTCCATGGATGCTGCCTGGCCTGCTGAGTTCCTCCAGCAGAGTGTGTGTGTGTGTGTGTGTGTCTGTCAGTCACACCAGGTTACCAGCTGTCAGGGAGTTTATCCTACCCTCGTACACCGAGGTCCCCCTGCCCCTCGACACTCCCCACTGTTCACGGTGCGTGTCTTACCCTCGTACACCGAGGTCCCTCTGTCCCTCGACACTCCCCACCGTTCACGGTGTGTGTCCTACCCTCGTACACCGAGGTCCCCCTGTCCCTCGACTCTCCCCACCATTCACGGTGTGTGTCCTACCCTCGTACACCGAGGTCCCCCTGTCCCTCGACACTCCCCACCGTTCACGGTGTGTGTCCTACCCTCGTACACCGAGGTCCCCCTGTCCCTCGACACTCCCCACCGTTCACGGTGTGTGTCCTACCCTCGTACACCGAGGTCCCCCTGTCCCTCGACACTCCCCACCGTTCACGGTGTGTGTCCTACCCTCGTACACCGAGGTCCCCCCTGTCCCTCGACACTCCCCACCGTTCACGGTGTGTGTCCTACCCTCGTACACCGAGGTCCCCCTGTCCCTCGACGCTCCCCATCTTTCACGGTGCGTGTCCTACCCTCCTACACCGAGGTCCCCCTGTCCCTCAACACTCCCCACCGTTCACGTTGTGTGTCCTACCCTCGTACACCGAGGTCCCCCTGTCCCTCAACACTCCCCATCTTTCACGGTCTGTGTCCAACCCTCGTACGTCAATAACTCATCTCGTAGCACAATCACCCCTGATGAGTTCTTAACTTCAAACTTTCTGCATAATCACTCAAAGCGTGGACCTGCACGTGCACGTAACGAGAGCTGTATAACTCATCTCCTTCTACATTAGGCCACGAACCTATCAATCACCCCTCGTATTCAACCCCAGATCCATCGGTGTCTATAGAGGTTAGCCCGTCTCCATTCCTCCTGTCGTCCACAACCAGCTCCTTTGTTTTTGGGACGTTGAGGGAGAGGTTGTTTTCAGTCTGAAACCGATCTGTGTATCGGGCCGCATCTGCCTTGGCAACGCTGTTGTTCGTTTTTGTTGGGGCGGGAGATAGCTTCTCGGGTTACCGATGTGTTTGTGCGCGTCGTGGGTAATCCCTGATGCAGCGAGCGGGGCAAGGTTTCGCTGGGTAGAGCAGAGTGCAGAGTCATACTGACTCAGCACTCCTCGGCGACACCTTCCCGTCGTGGACCACAGACCCTGAAAGACGCAGGCGAGCAGAATTGGGCCGCTCGGCCCCTCGAGTCCGTGCTGCCACTCCGCTACGAATTTCTAAAATTAAAAAATCCTTTCAACCCCGTTCTCCTGCCCTCTCCCCCGTAGCCTTCGGTGCCCTGGCGAATCAAGAAACTCTCAGCCTCCACTTTAAATACACCCAACAATCTGGCCGCCTGTGGCGAACAGTTCCACAGATTCACCCACCTTCTGGCTAAAGAAATTCCTCCTCATCTCTGTTCGAAATGGACGTCACTGTATACTGAGGCTGTGTCCTCTGGTCCTAGACTCCCCCCACTACAGGAAACATCCTCTCCGCATCCACTCTATCTGTGTCCTCTGGTCCTAGACTCCCCCCACTACAGGAAACATCCTCTCCACATCCACTCTATCTGTGTCCTCTGGTCCTAGACTCCCCCACTACAGGAAACATCCTCTCCACATCCACTCTATCTGTGTCCTCTGGTCTGAGACTCCCCCACCATAGGAAACAACCTCTCCACATCCACTCTATCTGTGTCCTCTGGTCCTAGGCTCCCCCACTATAAGAAACATCCTCTCCACATCCACTCTATCTGTGTCCTCTGGTCCTAGACTCCCCCACTATAGGAAACATCCTCTCCACATCCACTCAATCTGTGTCCTCTGGTCCTAGACTCCCCCACTACGGGAAACATCCTCTCCACACCTACTCTATCTGTGTCCTCTAGTCCTAGACTCCCCCACTACAGGAAACATCCTCTCCACATCCACTCTATCTGTGTCCTCTGGTCCTAGACTCCCCCACTACGGGAAACATCCTCTCCACATCCACTCTATCTGTGCCCTCTGGTCCTAGACTCCCTCACTACAGGAAACATCCTCTCCACATCCACTCTGTGCCCTCTGGTCCTAGACTCCCCCCACTACAGGAAACATCCTCTCCACCTCCACTCTATCTGTGCCCTCTGGTCCGAGGCTCCCCCGAGTACAGGAAACATCCTCTCCACATCCACTCTATCTGTGTCCTCTGGTCCTAGACTCCCCCACTACTGGAAACCTCCTCTCCATATCCACTCTATCTGTGTCCTCTGGTCCTAGACTCCCCCACTACAGGAAACATCCTCTCCACATCCACTCTATCTGTGTCCTCTGGTCCTAGACTCCCCCACTACAGGAAACATCCTCTCCACATCCACTCTATCTGTGTCCTCTGGTCCTAGACTCCCCCACTACAGGAAACATCCTCTCCACATCCACTCTATCTGTGCCCTCTGGTCCGAGGCTCCCCCGAGTACAGGAAACATCCTCTCCACATCCACTCTATCTGTGTCCTCTGGTCCTAGACTCCCCCACTACTGGAAACCTCCTCTCCATATCCACTCTATCTGTGTCCTCTGGTCCTAGACTCCCCCACTACAGGAAACATCCTCTCCACATCCACTCTATCTGTGTCCTCTGGTCCTAGACTCCCCCACTACAGGAAACATCCTCTCCACATCCACTCTATCTGTGTCCTCTGGTCCTAGACTCCCCCACTACAGGAAACATCCTCTCCACATCCACTCTATCTTGGATTAACAGCGGCCATACCTGTGGCTCTGTGGCTCAGAAGGGTAGGAGCTGGAGAGGATGGCGGCATTAATAGGGGACCCTCCAGTCAGGGGACAGATAGGCGACTCTGCAGACGCGAGAAGGAAACTCGGATGGTCGTTTGCCTCCCAGGTGCCAGGGTCCGAGTGTCCACATACCCTGAACAGGCAGGGTGAGCAGCCAGCAGTCGTGGCACATATTGGTACCAACAACATAGGTCGGAGAAGGGAGGAGGTCCTGACAAAACGAATGCAGTGAGTTAGGAAGGAAGCTGAGAAGCAGGACCTCAAGGATAGTAGTCTTGGGATTGCTGTCTGTGCCATGCGACAGCGAGGAGAGGAATAGAAAAAATCCGTGGCTGAAGAATTGGAGCAGGGCGCGGGGATTGAGATTTCTGGATCAGTGGGAACTCCTCTGGGGCAGGTGTGACAATAGGGACAGGTTGCACTTGAGTCCCAGCGGGGACCAATATTCTGGAAAACTTCTGAAATGCCCGCTTCGCTGCCGCTGCTACTGTGTGGTAACCAGAATCCCCTGAAATCCTCGGCTTTGCGTGTTTCAGCGGCCGGAGCGAGGTGGAAGGCGCTCGGCAGAGGATGGCGCTCAGGAGGCTGTATAGGAGATGCTGGTCGGAGGCTCGGGGTTTTCGGACGGACGGACCCAGTGTCGACTGTGGTCGGCTGCTTCCAAGGCATCGGCAAGTTGACGGTGTCTGGAGGTTTATGGCAGGGAGTTTCTCCCTTTTGCCGCCTGCTATCGGGGACTCGGGAGTCGATCAACTCGGGGACTTTGAGACTTTTTTTTTACTGTGCCCATGGTCTGTTCTTCATTAAATTATGGTATTGCTTTGCAGTGCTGTAACTATATGTTATAATTATGTCGTTCACTCAGTGTTAGTCTTTGGTTTGTCCTGTTTTTCTGTGATATCGCTCCGGAGAAACATTGTATCGTTTCTTAATGCATGTATGCATTTCTAAATGACAATAAAAGGAGGGCTGAGTGTTCTCATAATCTGGTTCTTGCAGGCGGATTGACTCAAACTGTTGGGAGTGGTTTAAGTTAATATGGCGGGGGTTGGGAACCAGCATGATAGAGCTGAGGATGAGCTCGTAGGTTTACAAGTAGATGGTGGATCTAACATGAATGTAGGGAAGGACAAGCCAACAACTGGGTACAAATGTAGGGAGCAAATTGTACCACAGAGGCAAAATTCAGAAGGGCGATGGATGCGGGACTGAGGGTGTCGTATTGAAATGCGCGTAGCATTCGTGATAAAGTGGACAAACTCGTGGCACAATTAGAGAGTGGTCGGTATGAAGCTGTGGGCATCTGTCATCACCTCCAGTTGAACTCTAGCAACACACATCGAAGTTGCTGGTGAACGCAGCGGGTCAGGCAGCATCTCTGGGAAGGGGTGCAGTCGACGTTTCAGGCCGAGACCAGCAGCCAGCATTTCACCAGCAACTTCGATGTGTGTTGCTCGAATCTCCAGCATCTGCAGAACTCCTCGTGTTTCCAGTTGAACTCTTGTTGTTTTGTGTGTTTCCCCCCAACACCCCCCGAGCTGTCAGTCTGTGGTTTTGTATTGCCATGTGCCCCTGTCCCTGCTCCTGCTCTACTCCGGCCCCTGTATTACTGAGTACTCCATCTCTCACCTGTTTCCCATTATTACCTGTATTGCTGCCCCCTGTGTCTCAATGTGCTCCACCTATCGTCTGCCTCTCTGTCTATTGCCCAGTGTATTCCAGTCCTGCGTTTTCACCTGTTTGTTGCCAGATCGTGCCAATGAATTTTCCTGAACCTTTCCAGCATTCGTATCTGAACTCTGTCCGTCTGAATATCCACTCTGCCTGTTTCCCGATCTGGTTTTTTTTTGGATTTCTCTGATGGTTTGATCTCTGCCTGAACTTTGTCACCGAATGTGTTCCCACCCCGGGATTTGGCACTGGATTAATATCACTGTGCGCACAGTACAGAGTCTGCGATTGGATCCCTGCTCCTGTGACCTGAGGGCATCACTGAGTCACCCTTTTCTACTGGCCATTTCCACCCTGGGAAAAAGGCACTGGCCGTCCGCTCTATCTACGCCTCTTATCATCTCCAATCCAGGCAACATCCTGGTGAATCTCCCCTGCACCCTCTCTAATCCAGGCAGCATCCAGGTGAATCTCCTCTTCACCCTCTCTAATCCAGGCAGCATCCTGGTGAATCTCCTCTGCACCCTCTCTAATCCAGGCAGCATCCCGGTGAATCTCCTCTTCACCCTCTCTAATCCAGGCAGCGTCCTGGTGAATCTCCTCTGCACCCTCTCTAATCCAAGCAGCATCCTGGTGAATCTCTCTGCACCCTCTATAATCCAGGCAGCATCCTGGCTAATCTCCTCTGCACGCTCTCTGATCCAGGCAGCATCCTGGTGAACCTCTTCTGCACCCTCTCTAATCCAGGCAGCGTTCTGGTAAATCTCCTCTGCACCCTCTCTAATCCAGGCAGCATCCTGGCGAATCTCCTCTGCACCATTTCTGATCCAGACAGCATCCTGGCGAATCTCCTCTGCACCGTCTCTAATCCGGGCAGCATCCTGGTGAATCTCCCCTGCATTCTCTGTAATCCAGGCAGCATCCTGGCGAATTTCTTCTGCACCCTCTCTAAAGCTTCCACATGGGGTGTCCAGAACTGAAACAGAACACCCCAAATGTGATCTAACCAGGGTTTTATTGAGCTGTGATATTAGCTCGCAGTTCTTGAACTCAATCTCCCGACTAATAAGGCCTCCACGGCAAACTACGTCCCCCACCCCCCCCGTAAACTTGCACGACGACTTTGAGGGATCTGTGGACGCGGACCCCAGACCCCCCTGTTCCCCCTCACTGCTGAGAATCCCACCCTTGACCCTGAACTCCGCATTCAAGTTCGACCTCCCAAAGTAAATCGATTCACACTTTTCCAGGTTAAACTGCATCTGCCACCTCTCAGCCCGGCTCTGCTTCCTGTCCCATTGTAACCCGCGACAGCCTTCTGCCCTCTCCACAACTCCGCCGGCGAATTTACCGACCCACTCCTCCACTCCCTCATCCCGGTCATTCCCGAAAACCAAGAACTAGCAGGGGCCCCGGAACCGATCCCCCGGCGGAGCGCCGCGGGCCACTGACTTCCACAGCAAACCACTCCCCACCCACTACCCACCACCGCTGCCTGCCTTCCATGGGCAAGACAGTTCTGAATCCACGCAGCCACCATTGCCCAGACTTGTCCTAACGCGACCAGAATCCATTCACCCCGGCCACACCCAGGGCTCTCGATCGCCGCACTCCGACTCCTGCCGCAGCAGAGGCGTCAGACTAGTTTCTTCGGAACTTATGTGGCTGGATCAGGACTTGGTATTGGATGGCCGGGGGGGTAGGGGGAGAGGAGGAGGGGGGAGTGGTGCGTGAAGCTCTTGTGAGAACATGATTTTATCTTTAAAAGGCGCATTCGTGCCCGTAGTGCAAGTCAGAATATCTGTTATATGTCAAGTAGGGTGCCGTGCACAATCCTGATTTGATGGAGACGGACGTGAGAAGCACGGAGGAACATCTGCAGAAACTTCTGAAATGCCTGTTTCGCCTCCGCTGCTACTGTGCGATCCAGAATCTCCGGAGGGGAAGGCCCCAAATCCTCGGCTTTGCCTGTTTCTTAGCGGCCGGGATTGGGGTCGAAGCGCTCGGCAGAGATGGTGCTCGGTGCTCGGTGTCGGAGGGCTGGTCGGAGGCTCGAAGTTTTCGGGCGGACTCAGAGTCGGCTGTGGTCGGTGCTTCCAGGGTGTTGCATTGGCAAGGTTGTGGCCCTGGAAGCTCACGGCAGGGAGAGTTTTTCTTCCTTCTACCGTCTGCGTGAGATGACGGGGCTATCAGGATTTAGGGACTTCTTTTTACTGTGCCCATGGTCTGCTCTTCATCAAATTACGGTATTGCTTTGCACTGTTGTAACTATATGTTATAATTATGTGTTTTTTGTCAGTTTTAGTCTTGGTCTGTCTTGTGTTTCTGTCTGTGATATCATACTGGAGGAACATTGTATCATGTTTTAATGCATGCATTTCTAAATGACAATAAACGAGGACTGAGTGTCCTCATAATCTAATCTAATTAGCTTCCATATCTTGCCACTGTCGTAAACTATGTTGGTGTGCGCGAGCAGTGCCTGGCAATACAATGATATAGACGCATCTTAAATAAGTAGACTTAAAACAGACAGAGATGAAAAAGAAGTAAAATGTAGCGTTCGTGGCTTCCTTGTCCAATCAGAAATCTGACCGCGGAGGGAACAATAACATTCCTGAATGGTTGAGTGTGTGCCTTCGGGCTCCCCGATGGTAGCAATGAGAAGAGGGCACGTTCTGGGTTGTCGGGGCCCTGTCTTCTTCCCATACCCTTTGATGCCCTGGCTAATCAAGAATCTATCCATCTCTGCCTTAAGTACACCCAATGACTTGGCCTCCACAGCCACTGGTGGCAACAAATTCCACAGATTTACCACCCTTCAACTAAAGTAATTTCTCCGCATCTCAGTTCTAAAAGGACGTCCTTCAATACTGAAGTCGTGCCCGCTTGTCCTAGACTCCCCTACCATGGGAAATACCTTTGCCATATCTCATCTTTTCAGGCCTTTTAACATTTGGAATGTTTCTATGAGATCCCCCCTCATTATCCTGAACTCCAGGGAGTACAACCCAAGAGCTGCCAGACGTTCCTCATACAGTAACCCTCTCATTCCTGGAATCATACTCGTGAATCCTCTCTGAACCTTCTCCAATGTCAGCACATCCTTTCTACAGTAAGGAGCCCAAACCTGCACACGATACTCCAAGTGTGGTCTCACGAGTGCCTTATAGAGCCTCAACATCACGTCCCTGGGTGTACCTCTAGAAATGAATGCCAACATTGCATTCACCTTCTTCACCACCGACTCAACCTGGCGGTTAACTTTTAGAGTACCTGACACAAGGCCCCCCCCCCCCCCAAGTCCCTTTGCATCTCTGCATTTTGAATTCTCTCCCCATCTAAATAACAGTCTGCCCGTTTATTTCTCCCACCAAAGTGTATGACCGTACACTTTCTGACAATGTATTTCATTTGCCACTTTGCCCATTCCCCTAAGCTACCTAGGTCTCTCTGTTTCCTCGACACTTCCGGCCTCCTCCAGCTATCTTGGTAGCATTCTGCTGAACTCCGGGGAATTGTACAAGGCCTTGGTGAGACCACACCTGGAGTATTGTGTGCAGTTTTGGTCCCCTAATCTGAGGAAAGACATCCTTGCCATAGAGGGAGTACAAAGAAGGTTCACCAGATTGATTCCTGGGATGGCAGGACTTTCATATGAAGAAAGACTGGATGAACTGGGCTTGTACTCGTTGGAATTTAGAAGATTGAGGGGGGATCTGATTGAAACGTATAAGATCCTAAAGGGATTGGACAGGCTAGATGCAGGAAGATTGTTCTTGATGTTGGGGAAGTCCAGAACGAGGGGCCACAGTTTGAGGATAGAGGGGAAGCCTTTTAGGACCGAGATTAGGAAAGACTTCTTCACACAGAGAGTGGTGAATCTGTGGAATTCTCTGCCACAGGAAACAGTTGAGTCCAGTTCATTGGCTATATTTAAGAGGGAGTTAGATATGGCCCTTGTGGCTACGGGGGTCAGGGGGTATGGAGGGAAGGCTGGGGCGGTGTTCTGAGTTGGATGATCAGCCATGATCATAATAAATGGCGGTGCAGGCTCGAAGGGCCGAATGGCCTACTCCTGCACCTATTTTCTATGTTTCTATACAGCCTGTGCTGGGCCCGGGAACCACCCTCAGAGACGGTGACGCCCAGGACCCCAAGACTTCTCACGCCTTCCACCGCCCACTCCTCCTTGAGGACGCTGTCTTTCTTTTCGTCTCAAATGTTCGTCGCCCCTGCACGACTCCCCGCCCCACCCCACCCCCCAGCCTCGGAAACGACCCTGCCTTCAGTCTGTACTTACCAGCATTTTTCGAACAGGAACCCCACACGGTTACGACAGCGCCATCTGCTGGCACTTGCCAATTCCCCGAGTGGAGTTTCTTTCCAGTGCCGCGGCCATCACCGCCTGATCCACGGCGTCGGGGAGACAGGTCCGAGCCATTTCTGACGGGCGGGGGGTTGGCGTCTATGGCACTCTCAGCACGGAGCCAGACCGCTGCAAAACGATACTGATTCATTATGTCGATGGGAGTCTGAAATGGCAGATGTCCTTCAACGCATCTAAATATTATGCCTATGGATGCCAGTCACAAAGTTAAACCAATCAACACGGCATACGACGTGAATGGACGGATTCTGGAAACAGTCGCCCACCACCCACATCTTGGTGTTGAAATCAGCAAGGATCTTAACTGGGCACCCCACATCAATCAGATTACAGCCAAAGCGAATAAAACGCTGGGTCTCCCGAGAAAAAAAAAATCTCCACTCACGTAGTAAATCCCGTCGAGGACATGTCACGCAAGACTCTCGTGGGTCCAAAGCTTGAGCATCGCGCGGCCATCAAGCTAACAGTAAGTCTTATCGGAAAAAAAATCCCACGCCGTGCTTCTCGCTTTGTGTTAAACCGTTCCAGCAGGAAAACATGGCCGTCACACCAAGGGGAATTGAGTCTCGGAGCAAAGAGGTCCTTCAGCAGCTGTACAGGGCCCTGGTGAGACCACACCTGGAGTACTGTGTGCGGTTTTGGTCTCCAATTTGAGGAAGGACATTCTTGCTATTGAGGGAGTGCAGCGTAGGTTCACGAGGTTAATTCCCGGGATGGCGGGACTGTCATATGTTGAAAGATTGGAGCGACTGGGTTTGTATACTCTGGAATTTAGAAGGATGAGAGGGGATCTGATTGAAACACATAAGATTATTAAGGGATTGGACACGCTGGAGGTAGGAAGCATGTTCCCGCTGATGGGTGAGTCCAGAACCAGAGGCCACAGTTTAAGAATTAGGGGTAGGCCATTTAGAACGGAGTTGAGGAAAAACTTTTCCATCCAGAGAGTGCTGGATATATGGAAAGCTCTGCCCCAGAAGGCTGTGGAGGCCAAGTCTCTGGATGCTTTCAAGAAAGAGACGGATAGAGCTCTTAAAGATAGCGGAGTCAAAGGTTATGGGGAGAAGGCAGGAACGGGATACTGATTGTGAATGATCAGCCATGATCACAGTGAATGGCGGTGCTGGCTCGAAGGGCCGAACGGCCTACTCCTGCACCTATTGTCTGTTGAGATCCAGTGTCGCCAACATGCTCTCGAACCTTCAATGGGAGCCACTTGCAAACCGGCGTATTAAACTACGGTGAATTTTCATTTTCAAAGAAGTTCACAACATCACCCCATCAAACATCCAAATTCGTCACAGCAAACCGGACCTCGCGTATGGGAAACTCCGTTCAATGGGATTTGCTACCAGGAGTCCCCCTACCCGAGATCAACAAGAGAGTGGAATCTCCTGCCGCCAGACCCGCGCAGTACTTCTGATATTAATATTTTTAAAGACAGACTCAAATCAAATCGATTGAGGGGCTCTAGTCAAAACAGCTTCATTTACAATTTGACTCCCCCCGCCGCCGTTCACACCGACTGCGCGTTATGTAACAGTCGTCCGGCGGTTCCAAGCGGAAGGAGAAGGAGAAGGCGGCGGGTTCTGGTTCACGCTTACCGTGCAGCCACGCAGCAAACCCCTCCCCCCCAAAAAAAAAGTTGCCCCCGGACCGCGGTGCAGTCACGCACGCAACCAAATGTCACGCACAGCGCAGGACACAGGGCGTCGCCGCAAATCAATTGATAAGATATAATTCAACCGGGAAACAGCCGGCTGTCCCAAGCGAGGAGATCTCGGAACGGGGGGTGGTGGTTGCTGAAGGAAGAGGCTGGTTACCCAGTCTGGCCGTCCGAGTCCCGGTGCTCCTGCACCGCCGTCCTGACGGCGGCGGGTCGGGGAGTTTGCGGGTGGGATAGTTGGACCCTCAGCGATGTGTCCCCTCTCCCCGAGACCGTTGCCTCCTTCCGACCAACTGCCCACCCCAGAATCCGCTCCCTCTCCCCCCCCCCGCACTCCCTCCTTCCCCCCTACCTCTCTCTCCTCTTTCCCTCTGGCTCCCCGGCTCCCTCCCACGCGCCTCCAAACCCCCTCCCTCGCCCTCTCCCCCTTCCAACCGTCCCTCTCACCCCTTCCTACTCCTCTCACTCCCCCACTTCCCTCCCCCCCCTCCTGTCACCCCCTCACATCTCCCTCCCTCCCTCCTTTTCTCCACCCTCCGTGACCCGAAACCCGAAACCCAAGCCTTGCGGCGGAGGGGGGGGGGGGGGGGTGGAAGAATGGCGAGTCGCCGCGGCGACCGTGTCCACAACAGGCCGGGACTAATCCCGCCCGGTCCCTCCCTCCCTCCCTTCCTTCCGGGACTATAAGAGCCTCGGCGGGCCGTGTCCCCGCCGCCAGGTCGTCTCCAGCTCCGCGTGAGAAGGAGCGGCGGACCCAGAGAGCGAGAGAGCGGCAGAGAGAAGCAAATCGAGGGAGCGGGCGGCTGGATGGCGTCGGGCGGGCTGTGGCTGTTGCTGGCCTGGGCGGCGGCGGCAGCGGCGGGGACGGGGCCGGGGACCCGCGTCTCGGACTGGCCCCACCGAGTGTCCATCATGCCCGGCTTCGACGTGGCCTGGGACTTCGACACGGACGCCCAGCGCATCACCTTCCTCGTGGAGGCGGCCACCATGGGCTGGGTGGGGATCGGTTTCAGCCCCGGCGGCGGCATGGACGGCGCCGACATGGCGACGGGCTGGATCCGCGACGGGAAGCCCTACTTCCATGTGAGGGAGCGTCCCGGCGGAGGGAGGGATCGTCCCCACTGAGGGAGGGAGCGTCCCCACGGAGGGAGGGGACCGTCCCCACGGAGTGAGGGATCGTCCCAGGAATTTAGGAGAGCCTCCCGGCGGAGGGAGGGATTGTCCCCACTGAGGGAGGGAGCGTCCCCGCAGAGGGAGGGAGCGTCCCCGCGGAGAGAGGGATCGTCCCCACGGAGGGAGGGAGCGCCCGGCTGAGAGGACAAGGAGGGAGGGGCCGCAAACCCGGATGGGGTGGCGGGGTGGTGGGGGGAGGGAATAAACGTTCCGGAGCGGGGAGGGGGTGTCTCTCGGGGAAGGAGGGAGCGTCCCAAGAGGTGACGGAGGGGACGGAAAGGGCGACTGAGTCCACGGAGGGAGGAAATATCCCCGGTAGGGTGGGGAAGGTGGGAAATGGAGGGAACGAGAACGGGGAATGTAGAAAGGGGTAATGGAAGGAAGGGGGGGCAGAGGGGGAGGGAGGGAGGGGAGGGGCAATAGAGGGAAAGGGGGAGCGAGGGGGTCCCAATGCGGGAACCATGGTTTGCTGGTGACAAGTTGAGATAACCGGAGCAGAGCAAGAGCGTTTGGGGACCCGACCTCAATGCAAAGCGTCCCGGGGAGGGAGGGGAGGACGGCAGGTGGGAGGGAGGGGCGGGGGGTGGTCTGGAGATAAGGATTTCTCGGACTGTTTTGCGTAACTTGGCGACGGCCTGGATCCTGGCAGCCTCCACGCGAGGGAGCAAGATAAAGGGGGGAGGGAGGGTATGTTCTGGGTTGGGATTTCAGGCAGGAGAGGACGGGGAAGGGAAGGGATGGACTGTCCCGGGGGAGGGATGGAAGGTGGAGGGGGGGGGGGCGGGGAGGGAGAAGGGAAGAACTTGACGAGCCCGAATTCGCCAACGCGCGGCCCAGTCCCCGGGTGAGGGAGCGTGCCGGAGAGGTGGGCGGGGGTTTGGTGAAGAGCGGGGTGGTCTGGTCCCGGGAAGTGGGGCGGGAGAGGAGGGGAGGAAAGGCAGAGGTACCGGGCCCCGTGGAGGGATGGAGGGAGGGTTCGGGGAGGTGAGGAGGGTCCGACATTGTGGGGTAGAGCGGAATCGTCGAGGGGAGGGGGGTCGGGTAGTGTGCCACCGCCGAGGGAAGGAACAAAGAGAGGGGGGAGTGCGAGGGTGAAGACGGAAGGAGGGGAGAGGTGGTTGGAGGGAGTGGAGATGGTCGGATGGATTGTGGGTGGTGGGGTAGAGCGGCGGCGGGGAGGCCCCGGCGAGAGAGAGAGAGAGAGAGAAGAGGAAACAGGGGTGGGGTGAAGGAGTGTTTGGGTGCCTGGTGGGTAATAATTCAGCTGGTGAAGGGAAGTGGAGGAGGGGCGGTCACAGATTACGAAACTGACTCCTGCCTTCTCCCTCCTCCGCCAGGATCGCTACGGGGTGGGGAACGAGGTCCCGGTGATCGACGCATCCCAGGACTGCACGCTCCTCTCCCTGACCCAGAACGGGTCGCACACCGCCCTCAAGTTCCGGAGACCGTTTCCGGACCTGTGGACTCGCAGGACATGGACATCACGGTGCGGCCCGGTCGGCGGGAGGGGTGGGGGAGAGGGAGTCCGGGAGGGGCACGGGGAACCAACGTGGTGGCACCGCACATTCCCGGGATGAACACGACATCCGGACAGTTCGCGTCTCCGTATCCCCCTGGGTCAGACCCGCACACACCGGGAGCACCGTGCACAATTTCCGTCTTCGTATCCCTCCTGGGTCAGACCCACACACCGGGAACACCGTGCGTGCACAATTTCCCGTCTTCGTATCCCCCCTGGGTCAGACCCACACACCGGGAACACCGTGCACAATTTCTGTCTTCGTATCTCCCCTGGGTCAGACCCACACACCAGGAGCACCGTGCACATTTCCCGTCTCCGTATCACCCTTGGTCTGACCCACACACCGGGAGCACCGTGCACAGTTCCTGTCTCCGTATCCGCCCGGGTCAGACCCACACACCGGGAGCACCGTGCACAGTTCACGTCTCCGTATCCCCCTGGGTCAGACGCACACACACCAGGAGCACCGTGCACAGTTCCCGTTTCCCGTATCCCCCCGGGTCAGACCCCATACACACCGGAGCACCGTGCACAGTTCCCGTCTCCGTATCCCCCCGGGTCAGACCCACACAAACCAGGAGGACCGTGCACAGTTCCCGTCTCCGTATCCCCCCTGGGTCAGACCCACACACCGGGAGCACCGTGCTCAGTTCCCGTCTCCGTATCCCCCTGGATCTGACCCACACACCGGGAGCACCGTGCACAGTTCCCGTCTCCGTATCCCCCCCGGGTCAGACCCACACACACCGGGAGCACCGTGCATAGTTCCCGTCTCCGTATCCCCCCGGGTCAGACCCACACACCGGGAGAACCGTGCACAGTTCCCGTCTCCGTATCCCCCCGGGTCAGACCCACACACCGGGAGCACCTTATCCTGGGTTTCACCCCTCTTTCTCTCTCTCACAGGAGGACTCCATGCGTCTGATTTACGCCTGTTCCGACTCGGTACCGGAAAGTCCGACGGAGATGCCGATACACGAGAGGGTCTACGGGGTGATTTCGGTTCAAATCCTCAACTACGGGAGGACGTCCGTCCCAAAGCTGACCAACAGCCTCGACGCTGGACATCGTGACCAACGTGAGTGGGGCTCCCCTCCCGCACTCTGTCCCTCCGTCCTGTCCTCCTCCTCCTTCCAGTGCGTACATCCTCCCTCCCTCCTCACCGCCCCTGCGCTGTCCTTCCCTCTTCCCTCTCTCCTCCCTCCATAATCGTGCCTGATCCTTCCTCCCCCCGCCCGCCGGGTCCTGCCTCCTTCATGCCCTCCCCTCCTCTCTCCCTCCTTCCCTCGGAGGAGACGATCTCTGACTGGGAATTTTCTCTAGGTGACCATCCCGGCCATCCCACACCTTCTACGCCTGCCAGTTGGGTAAATTCCCGGACTTTGGAGAGAAGGTGCACGTTTACATGGTCAGTGAGGGGGCTTGGGGGGGGCGGCTGGGGGTGGGTGGGGAGGGGAGAGGGAGCAGGGCGAGAGCGGGGGGGGGAGAGGGAGCGAGGGGGCGAGCGCAGAGACGGGGGGGAGAGGGAAGGAAGGAAAGGGAGGAGGTCGGAGGAGGGAGGGAGAGGGCGCGGTGCGAGCACGGGGGGGGGGAGAGGGAGGGAGGGAAGGGAGGAAGTCGGAGGAGGGATGGGGTGAGGGCGCGGAGCGAGCGCAGAGAGGGGGAGCGGGAGGGAGGGAAGGGAGGAGGTCGGAGGAGGAGGGAGAGGAGAGATAGCGAGGGTGAGAAGGGAGGGAGGAGGAGGGCGTTGAGGGAGTGGGAAGGGGGGCCCGGTTCCAAGGACAGAGGGGAGAGAATAGGTGGGGGAGGGTGGGATGGAGGGGGAGAGGGCGAGAGGACAGAGGAGGGCGGGGGAGAGGGAGGAGTTGGGGAGTGAGCGGTGAGGATAGGAGGCAGGGAGATGGCAGGGTGGGCAGGAGGGAGAAGGAGCTGGTAGGACGGAGGAGGGATGGGGTGGGGGGCGGAAAAGCTGGGGGGGGGATGCAGGACAGCGAACTGGGGCTAGCATCCGTCGGAGGGGATGAAGGTCCTGGGCGAGCCCTTGAGGCCGTTCTGTCCATCTGCCCTGCCCCCCACCCCTCACCCCCCGCAGGTAGAGCCGATCATCTGGCCGGGGGCGGCCCGGCACGTACACCACACCCTCCTGCACCTGTGCCCGGCTTCGTACACCGACGCCATGTTGAGCGAGCCCCGCGACTGTCACCAGGACCACTACTACGGGAAGATCTTCATGATGTGCGTTGAGGTGCTCACCGGCTGGGCGGTCGGCGGGAACAGGGTGAGGACTGCGTTCGGGTCGGGTCTCTCCCACTGCCCCCCACCCCCTCTCTTTGCCTCTCTCTTTTTCTCTCCCTCTATCTCTCCTCTCTCACGGTATTTCTGTCTCACTCTATCTGACTCTTTCTTTCTCTCTCTCAACCGCTTACTAACTGTCTCTCTCTTTCCCGCTCCTTCTCTCTATCTCTCGCCCCCCTCACTTTCTGCTTCTTTCTTTCTCTCTCCGTCCATCTCCCACTCTCTCCACCTCTCCTTCCCTGTATCTCTGCCTCTTCCTTTCTCCCTCACACACACAGACACACACACACACACACACACACACACACACACACGTAAATACACACACACGCAAGCACACACACACACAAGCACACACACACGACGCACACACACACACACAGACACACAGACACACACACACACACACGTACACACATACACATACACGAAAACACACACACACACACACACACACAGACACACACACACAGACACACACACACACAGACACACACACACACACACACGCACAGACACACGCACAGACACACAGACACACACACACACAGACACACGGACACACACACACACACAGACACACGCACAGACACACAGACCACAGACACACAGACACACAGACACACACACACACACACACAGACACACAGACACACAGACACACACACACACACACACAGACACACACACACACACCTCTTCCCCCACACCCCAGTCAGAACGTCCCGCCACGGTGCTTCCGCAGAAGCTTGCGGCCTGTCTTAGCTGACGAGCCGAATCTCCTCGAACTCCGCTGTCTGTCCGTCTCTGTAAATGCATCAAGGTGTTGGGCCCAGGGTGCGGCCCGCCCGAGAGACCCCCTACCTGTCCGTCTGACCCATGCCAAACAAGACTCCCGTTGAATCTGGTCCCACTCGCCCGCGTTTGTGCCGTATCCCTTGAAACCTTTCGCTCTCCGTGTCCCTGTCGGAGTGTCGTCAACCTACCTGCCTCGACCCTCCCTTCGGCAGCTCCTCCCAAGGTACGGGGTTAGGGCGGGTGATGTCCGCACCGCATCACGAGCAATTTTTGGGCCCCCTGTGAAGGAAGATGAGAGTGGTCGGGTGTTGTGGGAGGGGGATTCGTGGGGGTCGGGGAGGGGAGGGGAGGTGTGCGATGGTGGGTCGGTAACGGGGTGGAACATTTGCCCGGATTTTGTGCGCGGGCAGAGTTGGTGACAGGGGAGAGCGCCCGCGGGGCGCGGGAAGGGGGATTCGGTCCAGGGGTGGTGATGGTGAGAGGCTGGGAGCCGACCACAGGGAGGACTATTTGCGTGCGACCTTGAGAGTGGGGAGAGGGGGAAGGGGTGAAGTCGGCGAATGTGGGGGGGGGGGGGGTGGAATGTCCGTGGGATGCGGGAGAGGATTCGGCGCGACGGGCGAGTGTCACTACTAGAACACTAGAAATACTACAGCACAGTACAGACCCTTCGGCCCTCCATGTTGTGCCGACCCCTATGTTCCTTAAACAAAAAGTACTAAACCCACACTGCCCCGTAACCCTCTATTTTGCTTTCATCCACGTGCCTGTCCAAGAGGCTCTTAAATACCCCTAATATCTTACCCTCCACCACCACCCCTGGCAATTCATTCCAGGCACCCATAGACCTCTGTGTAAAAAGCTTACCCCTGATGTCGCCCCTAAACTTCCTCCCGTATTTGCTATTCGTGCCCTGGGAAACAGGCACTGGCTGTCCATCCGATCTATTCCTCCCATAATCTTTCAGACCTCTGTCAAGTCCCCTCTCATCCCTCCACGCTCCAATGGGAGAAGCCCCAGCTCTGCTAACCTTGCCTCATAGGCTTGTTTTCCAATGCGGGCAACATCCTGGCTGTGGAGGAGGTGCAGCGTAGGTTCACTAGGTTAATTCCTGGGATGCCCGGACTGTCTTACGTGGAGAGGTTAGTGAGACTGGACTTGTGCACACTGGAATTAAGGAGATTCGGTGGGGGGGGGGGATCTGATTGAGACATAGAAGATTATTAAGGGATTGGACAAGATAGAGGCAGGAAATATGTTCCAGATGCTGGGAGAGTCCAGTACCAGAGGGCATGGTTTAAGAATAAGGGGTAGGTCATTTAGGACAGAGTTGAGGAGGAACTTCTTCTCCCAGAGAGTTGTGGAGGTGTGGAATGCGCTGCCTCAGAAGGCAGTGGAGGCCAATTCTCTGGATGCTTTCAAGAGGGAGCTAGATAGGTATCTTATGGATAGGGGAATCAAGGGTTATGGGGACAAGGCAAGAACCGGGTATTGATAGTAGATGACCAGCCATGATCTCAGAATGGCGGTGCAGGCTCGAAGGGCCGAATAGTCTACTTCTGCACCTATTGTCTATAACATCCTGGTAAATCTCCTCTGCACCCTCTCCATAGCCTCCACATCCTTCCTACAATGAGGTGACCGGAACTGAACACAATACTCTAAGTGTGGTCTCACCAGAGATTTGTAGAGCTGCAATATGACCTCTCTGCTCTTGAAATCAATCCCCCTATTAATGAAGCCTAGCATCCATGACCTTGAGGGATGTATGGATCTGAACCCCAAGGTCCCTCTGTTCACTCACACTCTTAAGTAATCGACCACTAACCCTGTACTCAGCCTTCTGGTTTGTCCTTCCAGAATGCATCACCTCACACTTATCCGGACTGAACTCCATCTGCCACTTTTCTGCCCAACTCTGCATCCTGTCTATATCCTCTTGTGACCTTCGGCAACCCGCAGCTCCTCCAACCTTCGTGTCGTCCGCCGATTTACTCACCCAT
>NW_027275301.1:0-62514 GCF_030028105.1 Mobula birostris
GACAAGTTCCCATGGAGACTGAGAGTGCGACAAGTTCCCCATCCATGGAGACTAAAAGTGCGACAAGTTCCCTTGTAGACTGAGAGTGTGACAAGTTCCCATGGTGACTGATGGTGTGACACGTTTCCATGTAGACTGAGAGTGTGACAAGTTCCCATGGACACTGAGAGTGTGACAGGTTCCCATGGAGACTGATAGTGTGACAAGTTTCCATGGAGACTGAGAGTGTGACAGGTTCCCATGTAGACTGAGAGTGTGACAAGTTCCCTTGGAGACCGAGAGTGTGACAAGTTCCCATGGAGACCCAGAGTGTGACAAGTCCCCATGGAGACTGAGCGTCTGACAAATTCCCATGTAGACTGAGAGTGTGAAAAGTTCCCATGTAGACTGAGAGTGTGACAAGTTCCCATGGAGACTGAGAGTGCAACAAGTTCCCCATCCATGGAGACTAAGAGTGCGACAAGTTCCCTTGTAGACTGAGAGTGTGATAAGTTCCCATGGAGACTGATGGTGTGACAGGTTCCCATGTAGACTGAGAGTGTGACAAGTTCCCATGGAGACTGAGAGTGTGACAAGTTTCCATGGAGACTGAGAGTGTGAAAGGTTTCCATGTAGACTGAGAGTGTGACAAGTTTCCATGGAGACCTAGAGTGTGACAAGTTCCCATGGAGACCGAGAGTGTGACAAGTTCCCATGGAGACTGAGCGTGTGACAAATTCCCATGTAGACTGAGAGTGTGACAAGTTCCCATGTAGACTGAGAGTGTGACAAGTTCCCATGGAGACTGAGAGTGTGACAAGTTCTCATGTGGACTGAGAGTGTGAGAAGCTCCCATGGAGACTGCGAGTGTGACAAGTTCCCATGCAGACTGAGAGTGTGACAAGGTCTCATGGAGACTGAGAGTGTGACAAGTTTCCATGGATACCTAGAGTGTGACAAGTTCCCCTGGAGACCGAGAGTGTGACAAGTTCCCATGGAGACCGAGAGTGTGACAAGTTCCCATGGAGACTGAGCGTGTGACAAATTCCCATGTAGACTGACAGTGTGACAAGTTCCCATGTAGATTGAGAGTCTGACAAGTTCCCATGGAGACTGAGAGTGCGACAAGTTCCCCATCCATGGAGACTAAGAGTGCGACGTTCCCTTGTAGACTGAGAGTGTGACAATTTCCCATGGAGACTGATGGTGTGACAGGTTCCCATGTAGACTGAGAGTGTGACAAGTTCCCAAGTAGACTGAGAGTGTGACAAGTTCCCATGGAGACTGAGAGTGTGACAAGTTCCCATGGAGACTGAGAGTGTGACAAGTTTCCATGGAGACCTAGATTGTGACAAGTTCCCATGGAGACCGAGAGTGTGACAAGTTCCCATGGAGACTGAGCGTGTGACAAATTCCCATGTAGACTGAGAGTGTGAAAAGTTCCCATGTAGACTGAGAGTGTGACATGTTCCAATGGAGACTGAGAGTGTGACAAGCTCCCATGGAGAAAGAGATTGTGACAAGTTCCCTTGTAGACTGAGAGTGTGACAAGATCCCATGCAGACTGAGAGTGTGATAATGTCTCATGGAGACTGAGAGTGTGACAAGTTCCCATGGAGACTGAGAGTGCGACAAGTTCCCCATCCATGGAGACTAAGAGGGCGACAAGTTCCCTTGTAGACTGAGAGTGTGGCAAGTTCCCATGAATCTGATGGTGTGACAGGTTCCCATGTAGACTGAGAGTGTGACAAGTTTCCATGGAGCCTGAGAGTGTGACAGGTTCCCATGTAGACTGAGAGTGTGACATGTTCCCATGTAGACTGAGAGTGTGACAAGTTCCCATGGAGACTGAGAGGGTGAAAATTTCCATGGAGACTGAGAGTGTGACAAGTTCTCATGTAGACTGGGAGTGTGACAAGTTCCCATGTAGACTGAGAGTGTGACAAGTTCCCATGGAGTCTGAGAGTGTGACATGTTCCCATGGAGACTGAGAGTGTGACAAGTTCCCATGGAGACTGAGGGTGTGACAAGTTCCCGTGGAGACTGAGAGTGTGACATGTTCCCGTGGAGACTGAGAGTGTGAGAAGCTCCCATGTAGACTGAGAGTGTGACAAGTTCCCATGGAGACTGAGAGTGTGACAAGTTCCCATGGAGACTGAGAGTGTGAAAAGTTCCCTTGGAGACCGAGAGTGTGACAAGTTCCCATGGAGACCGAGAGTGTGACAAGTCCACATGGAGACTGAGCGTGTGACAAATTCCCATGTAGACTGAGAGTGTGACAAGTTCCCATGTAGACTGAGAGTGTGACAAGTTCCCATGGAGACTGAGAGTGCGACAAGTTCCCCATCCATGGAGACTAAGAGTGCGACAAGTTCCCTTGTAGACTGAGAGTGTGACAAGTTCCCATGGAGACTGATGGTGTGACAGGTTCCATGTAGACTGAGAGTGTGACAGGTTCCCATGGAGACTGAGAGTGTGACAAGTTTCCATGGAGACTGAGAATGTGACAGGTTCCCATGTAGACTGAGAGTGTGACAAGTTCCATGTAGACAGAGAGTGTGACAAGTTCCCATGGAGTCTGAGCGCCTGACAAGTTCCGATGGAGACTTAGAGTGTGAGAAGATCTCACGGAGACTGAAAGTGTGACAAGTTCCCATGGAGACTGAGGGTGTGACAAGTTCCCGTGGAGACAGAGAGTGTGACATATTCCCGTGGAGACTGAGAGTGTGAGAAGCTCCCGTGTAGACTGAAAGTGTGACAAGTTCCCATGGAGACTGAGAGTATGACATGTTCCCGTGGAGACTGAGAGTGTGAGAATCTCCCATGTAGACTGAAAGTGTGACAAGTTCCCAAGTAGACTGAGAGTGTGACAAGTTCCCATGGAGACTGAGAGTGTGACAAGTTCCCATGGAGACTGAGAGTGTGACAAGTTTCCATGGAGACCTAGAGCGTGACAAGTTCCCATGGAGACCGAGAGTGTGACAAGTTCCCATGGAGACTGAGCGTGTGACAAATTCCCATGTAGACTGAGAGTGTGACAAGTTCCCATGCAGACTGAGAGTGTGACAAGTTCCCATGGAGACTGAGAGTGTGACAGGTTCCCATGGAGACTGAGAGTGTGACAAGTTCCCATGTAGACTGAGAGTGTGACAAGTTCCCATGGAGTCTGAGCACCTGACAACTTCCCATGGAGACTTAGAGTGTGAGAAGTTCTCACGGAGACTGAAAGTGTGACAAGTTCCCATGGAGACTGAGGGTGTGACAAGTTCCCGTGGAGACTGAGAGTGTGACATGTTCCCGTGGAGACTGAGAGTGTGAGAAGCTCCCGTGTAGACTGAAAGTGTGACAAGTTCCCAAGTAGACTGAGAGTGTGACAAGTTCCCATGGAGACTGAGAGTGTGACAAGTTCCCATGGAGACTGAGAGTGTGACAAGTTTCCATGGAGACCTAGAGTGTGACAAGTTCCCATGGAGACCGAGAGTGTGACAAGTTCCCATGGAGACTGAGCGTGTGACAAATTCCCATGTAGACTGAGAGTGTGACAAGTTCCCATGAAGACTGAGAGTGTGACAAGTTCCCATGTAGACTGAGAGTGTGACAAGTTCCCATGGAGTCTGAGCGCCTGACAAGTTCCCATGGAAACTTAGAGTGTGAGAAGTTCTCACGGAGGCTGAGAGTGTGACAAGTTCCCACGGAGACTGAGAGTGTCAGAAGTTCCCATGGAGCCTGAGAGTGTGACAAGTTCTCATGTAGACTGAGAGTGTGACAAGTTCCCATGGAGACTGAGAGTGTGACATGTTACCATGGAGACTGAGAGTGTGACAAATTCTCATGGAGACTGAGAGTGTGGCAAGTTCTCAAGTAGACTGAGAGTGTGACAAGTTTCCATGGAGTCTGAGAGTGTGACAAGTTCCCATGTCGACTGAGAGTGTGACAAGTTCCCATGGAGACTGAGAGTGTGACAAGTTCTCATGTGGACTGAGAGTGTGACAAGTTCCCATGGTGACTGAGAGTGTGACAAGTTTCCATGGAGAAAGAGAGTGTGACAAGTTCCCATGTAGACTGAGAGTTTGACAAGTTCCCATGCAGACTGAGAGTGTGACAAGGTCTCATGGAGACTGAGAGTGTGACAAGTTCCCATGGAGACTGAGAGTGTGACAAGTTTCCATGGATACCTAGAGTGTGACAAGTTCCCATGGAGACCGAGAGTGTGACAAGTTCCCATGGAGACTGAGCGTGTGACAAATTCCCATGTAGACTGAGAGTGTGAAAAGTTCCCATGTAGACTGAGAGTGTGACATGTTCCCATGGAGACTGAGAGTGTGACAAGTTCCCCATCCATGGAGACTAAGAGGGCGACAAGTTCCCTTGTAGACTGAGAGTGTGACAAGTTCCCATGGAATCTGATGGTGTGACAGGTTCCCATGTAGACTGAGAGTGTGACAAGTTTCCATGGAGACTGAGAGTGTGACAGGTTCCCATGTAGACTGAGAGTGTGACATGTTCCCATGTAGACTGAGAGTGTGACAAGTTCCCATGGAGACTGAGAGGGTGAAAATTTCCCATGGAGACTGAGAGTGTGACAAGTTCTCATGTAGACTGGGAGTGTGACAAGTTCCCATGTAGACTGAGAGTGTGACAAGTTCCCATGGAGTCTGAGAGTGTGACATGTTCCCATGGAGACTGAGAGTGTGACAAGTTCCCATGGAGACTGAGGGTGTGACAAGTTCCCGTGGAGACTGAGAGTGTGACATGTTCCCGTGGAGACTGAGAGTGTGAGAAGCTCCCATGTAGACTGAGAGTGTGACAAGTTCCCATGGAGACTGAGAGTGTGACAAGTTCCCATGGAGACTGAGAGTGTGAAAAGTTCCCTTGGAGACCGAGAGTGTGACAAGTTCCCATGGAGACCGAGAGTGTGACAAGTCCCCATGGAGACTGAGCGTGTGACAAATTCCCATGTAGACAGAGAGTGTGACAAGTTCCCATGTAGACTGAGAGTGTGACAAGTTCCCATGGAGACTGAGAGTGCGACAAGTTCCCCATCCATGGAGACTAAGAGTGCGACAAGTTCCCTTGTAGACTGAGAGTGCGACAAGTTCCCCATCCATGGAGACTAAGAGTGCGACAAGTTCCCTTGTAGACTGAGAGTGTGACAAGTTCCCATGGAGACTGAGAGTGTGACAAGTTTCCATGGAGACCTAGAGCGTGACAAGTTCCCATGGAGACCAAGAGTGTGACAAGTTCCCATGGAGACTGAGCGTGTGACAAATTCCCATGTAGACTGAGAGTGTGACATGTTCCCATGTGGACTGAGAGTGTGACAAGTTCCCATGGAGACTGAGAGTGTGACAGGTTCCCATGGAGACTGAGAGTGTGACAAGTTCCCATGTAGACTGAGAGTGTGACAAGTTCCCATGGAGTCTGAGCACCTGACAACTTCCCATGGAGACTTAGAGTGTGAGAAGTTCTCACGGAGACTGAAAGTGTGACAAGTTCCCATGGAGACTGAGGGTGTGACAAGTTCCCGTGGAGACTGAGATTGTGACTTGTTCCCGTGGAGACTGAGAGTGTGAGAAGCTCCCGTGTAGACTGAAAGTGTGACAAGTTCCCATGGAGACTGAAAGTGTGACATGTTCCCGTGGAGACTGAGAGTATGAGAAGCTCCCATGTAGACTGAAAGTGTGACAAGTTCCCAAGCAGACTGAGAGTGTGACAAGTTCCCATGGAGACTGAGGGTGTGACAAGCTCCCATGGAGACTGAGCGTGTGACAAATTGCCATGTAGACTGAGAGTGTGACAAGTTCCCATGTAGACTGAGAGTGTGACAAGTTCCCATGGAGTCTGATGGTGTGACAGGTTCCCATGTAGACTGAGAGTGTGACAAGTTTCCATGGGGACTGAGAGTGTGACAGTTTCCCATGGAGACTGAGAGTGTGACAAGTTTCCATGGAGACCTAGAGTGTGAAAAGTTCCCATGGAGACCGAGAGTGTGACAAGTTCCCATGGAGACTGAGCGTGTGACAAGTTCCATTGTAGACTGAGAGTGTGACAAGTTCCCATGGAGTCTGATGGTGTGACAGGTTCCCATGTAGACTGAGACTGTGACAAGTTTCCATGGAGACTGAGAGTGTGACAGGTTCCCATGTAGACTGAGAGTGTGACAAGTTCCCAAGTAGACTGAGAGTGTGACAAGTTCCCATGGAGACTGAGAGGGTGACAATTTCCCATGGAGATTGAGAGTGTGACAAGTTCTCATGTAGACTGAGAGTGTGACAAGTTCCCATGGAGACTGAGAGTGTGACATGTTCCCATGGAGACTGAGAGTGTGACAAGTTTCCATGGAGACTGAGAGTGTGACAAATTCCCATGTAGACTGAAAGTGTGACAAGTTTCCATGGAGACTGACAGTGTGACAAGTTCTCATGTGGACTGAGAGTGTGACAAGTTCTCATGGAGACTGAGAGTGTGACAAGTTCCCATGTAGACCGAGAGTGTGACAAGTTCCCACGGAGACTGAGAGTGTGACAAGTTCCCCTGGAGACTGAGAGTGTGACAAGTTCCCGTGGAGACTGAGAGTGTGACATGTTCCCGTGGAGACCGAGAATGTGAGAAGTTCCCATGGAGACCGAGAGTGTGACAAGTCCCCATGGAGACTGAGCGTGTGACAAATTCCCATGGAGACTGAGAGTGTGATAAGTTCCCATGGAGACTGAGAGTGTGACAAGTTCCCATGGAGACTGAGAGTGCGACAAGCTCCCATGTAGACTGAGACTGTGACAAGTTCCCATGGAGACTTAGAGTGTGAGAAGTTCTCACGGAGACTGAAAGTGTGACAAGTTCCCATGGAGACTGAGGGTGTGACAAGTTCCCGTGGAGTCTGAGAGTGTGACATGTTCCCGTGGAGACTGAGAGTGTGAGAAGCTCCCGTGTAGACTGAAAGTGTGAAAAGTTCGCATGGAGACTGAGAGTGTGACATGTTCCCGTGGAGATTGAGGATGTGAGAAGCTCCCATGTAGACTGAAAGTGTGACAAGTTCCCAAGTAGACTGAGAGTGTGACAAGTTTCCATGGAGACTGAGAGTGTGACAAGCTCCCATGGAGACTGAGAGTGTGACAAGTTTCCATGGAGACCTAGAGTGTGACAAGTTCCCATGGAGACCGAGAGTGTGACAAGTTCCCATGGAGACTGAGCGTGTGACAAATTCCCATGTAGACTGAGAGTGTGACAAGTCCCCATGTAGACTGAGAGTGTGACAAGTTCCCATGGAGACTGAGAGTGCGACAAGTTCCCCATCCATGGAGACTAAGAGTGCGACAAGTTCCCTTGTAGACTGAGAGTGTGACAAGTTCCCATGGAGACTGAGAGTGTGACAGGTTCCCATGTAGACTGAGAGTGTGAGAAGTTCCCATGGAGTCTGAGCGCCTGACAAGTTCCCAAGTAGACTGAAAGTGTGACAAGTTCCCATGGAGACTGAGGGTGTGACAAGTTCCCGTGGAGACTGAGATTGTGACTTGTTCCCGTGGAGACTGAGAGTGTGAGAAGCTCCCGTGTAGACTGAAAGTGTGACAAGTTCCCATGGAGACTGAAAGTGTGACATGCTCCCGTGGAGACTGAGAGTGTGAGAAGCTCCCATGTAGACTGAAAGTGTGACAAGTTCCCAAGCAGACTGAGAGTGTGACAAGTTTTCATGGAGACTGAGAGTGTGACAAGCTCCCATGGAGACTGAGCGTGTGACAAATTGCCATGTAGACTGAGAGTGTGACAAGTTCCCATGTAGACTGAGAGTGTGACAAGTTCCCATGGAGTCTGATGGTGTGACAGGTTCCCATGTAGACTGAGAGTGTGACAAGTTTCCATGGGGACTGAGAGTGTGACAGGTTCCCATGGAGACTGAGAGTGTGACAAGTTTCCATGGAGACCTAGAGTGTGAAAAGTTCCCATGGAGACCGAGAGTGTGACAAGTTCCCATGGAGACTGAGCGTGTGACAAATTCCCATGTAGACTGAGAGTGTGACAAGTTCCCATGTAGACTGAGAGTGTGACAAGTTCCATTGTAGACTGAGAGTGTGACAAGTTCCCATGGAGTCTGATGGTGTGACAGGTTCCCATGTAGACTGAGAGTGTGACAAGTTTCCATGGAGACTGAGAGCGTGACAGGTTCCCATGTAGACTGAGAGTGTGACAAGTTCCCAAGTAGACTGAGAGTGTGACAAGTTCCCATGGAGACTGAGAGGGTAACAATTTCCCATGGAGATTGAGAGTGTGACAAGTTCTCATGTAGACTGAGAGTGTGACAAGTTCCCATGGAGACTGAGAGTGTGACATGTTCCCATGGAGACTGAGAGTGTGACAAGTTCCCATGTAGACTGAAAGTGTGACAAGTTTCCATGGAGACTGACAGTGTGACAAGTTCTCATGTGGACTGAGAGTGTGACAAGTTCTCATGGAGACTGAGAGTGTGACAAGTTCCCATGTAGACCGAGAGTGTGACAAGTTCCCACGGAGACTGAGAGTGTGACAAGTTCCCCTGGAGACTGAGAGTGTGACAAGTTCCCGTGGAGACTGAGAGTGTGACATGTTCCCGTGGAGACCAAGAATGTGAGAAGTTCCCATGGAGACCGAGAGTGTGACAAGTCCCCATGGAGACTGAGCGTGTGACAAATTCCCATGGAGACTGAGAGTGTGATAAGTTCCCATGGAGACTGAGAGTGTGACAAGTTCCCATGGAGACTGAGAGTGCGACAAGCTCCCATGTAGACTGAGACTGTGACAAGTTCCCATGGAGACTTAGAGTGTGAGAAGTTCTCACGGAGACTGAAAGTGTGACAAGTTCCCATGGAGACTGAGGGTGTGACAAGTTCCCGTGGAGTCTGAGGGTGTGACATGTTCCCGTGGAGACTGAGAGTGCGAGAAGCTCCCGTGTAGACTGAAAGTGTGACAAGTTCGCATGGAGACTGAGAGTGTGACATGTTCCCGTGGAGATTGAGGATGTGAGAAGCTCCCATGTAGACTGAAAGTGTGACAAGTTCCCAAGTAGACTGAGAGTGTGACAAGTTCCCATGGAGACTGAGAGTGCGAAAAGTTCCCCATCCATGGAGACTAAGAGTGCGACAAGTTCCCTTGTAGACTGAGAGTGTGACAAGTTCCCATGGAGACTGAGAGTGTGACAGGTTCCCATGGAGACTGAGATTGTGACAAGTTTCCATGGAGACTGAGAGTGTGACAGGTTCCCATGTAGACTGAGAGTGTGAGAAGTTCCCATGTAGACTGAGAGTGTGACAAGTTCCCATGGAGTCTGAGCGCCTGACAAGTTCCCAAGTAGTCTGAAAGTGTGACAAGTTCCCATGGAGACTGAGGGTGTGACAAGTTCCCGTGGAGAGTGAGAGTGTGACAAGTTCCCATGGAGACTGAGCGTGTGACAAATTCCCATGTAGACTGAGAGTGTGACAAGTTCCCATGTAGACTGAGAGTGTGACAAGTTCCCATGGAGACCGAGAGTGTGACAAGTTCTCATGTGGACTGAGAGTGTGACAAGCTCCCATGGAGACTGAGAGTGTGACAAGTTTCCATGGAGAAAGAGAGTGTGACAAGTTCCCATGTAGACTGAGAGTGTGACAAGGTCTCATGGAGACTGAGAGTGTGACAAGTTCCCATGGAGACCGAGAGTGTGACAAGTTCCCATGGAGACTGAGCGTGTGACAAATTCCCATGTAGACTGAGAGTGTGACATGTTCCCATGTGGACTGAGAGTGTGACAAGTTCCCATGGAGACTGAGAGTGTGACAGGTTCCCATGGAGACTGAGAGTGTGACAAGTTCCCATGTAGACTGAGAGTGTGACAAGTTCCCATGGAGTCTGAGCACCTGACAACTTCCCATGGAGACTTAGAGTGTGAGAAGTTCTCACGGAGACTGAAAGTGTGACAAGTTCCCATGGAGACTGAGGGTGTGACAAGTTCCCGTGGAGACTGAGATTGTGACTTGTTCCCGTGGAGACTGAGAGTGTGAGAAGCTCCCGTGTAGACTGAAAGTGTGACAAGTTCCCATGGAGACTGAAAGTGTGACATGTTCCCGTGGAGACTGAGAGTGTGAGAAGCTCCCATGTAGACTGAAAGTGTGACAAGTTCCCAAGCAGACTGAGAGTGTGACAAGTTCCCATGGAGACTGAGAGTGTGACAAGCTCCCATGGAGACTGAGCGTGTGACAAATTGCCATGTAGACTGAGAGTGTGACAAGTTCCCATGTAGACTGAGAGTGTGACAAGTTCCCATGGAGTCTGATGGTGTGACAGGTTCCCATGTAGACTGAGAGTGTGACAAGTTTCCATGGGGACTGAGAGTGTGACAGGTTCCCATGGAGACTGAGAGTGTGACAAGTTTCCATGGAGACCTAGAGTGTGAAAAGTTCCCATGGAGACCGAGAGTGTGACAAGTTCCCATGGAGACTGAGCGTGTGACAAATTCCCATGTAGACTGAGAGTGTAACAAGTTCCCATGTAGACTGAGAGTGTGACAAGTTCCATTGTAGACTGAGAGTGTGACAAGTTCCCATGGAGTCTGATGGTGTGACAGGTTCCCATGTAGACTGAGACTGTGACAAGTTTCCATGGAGACTGAGAGTGTGACAGGTTCCCATGTAGACTGAGAGTGTGACAAGTTCCCAAGTAGACTGAGAGTGTGACAAGTTCCCATGGAGACTGAGAGGGTGACAATTTCCCATGGAGATTGAGAGTGTGACAAGTTCTCATGTAGACTGAGAGTGTGACAAGTTCCCATGGAGACTGAGAGTGTGACATGTTCCCATGGAGACTGAGAGTGTGACAAGTTTCCATGGAGACTGAGAGTGTGACAAATTCCCATGTAGACTGAAAGTGTGACAAGTTTCCATGGAGACTGACAGTGTGACAAGTTCTCATGTGGACTGAGAGTGTGACAAGTTCTCATGGAGACTGAGAGTGTGACAAGTTCCCATGTAGACCGAGAGTGTGACAAGTTCCCACGGAGACTGAGAGTGTGACAAGTTCCCCTGGAGACTGAGAGTGTGACAAGTTCCCGTGGAGACTGAGAGTGTGACATGTTCCCGTGGAGACCGAGAATGTGAGAAGTTCCCATGGAGACTGAGAGTGTGACAAGTCCCCATGGAGACTGAGCGTGTGACAAATTCCCATGGAGACTGAGAGTGTGATAAGTTCCCATGGAGACTGAGAGTGTGACAAGTTCCCATGGAGACTGAGAGTGCGACAAGCTCCCATGTAGACTGAGACTGTGACAAGTTCCCATGGAGACTTAGAGTGTGAGAAGTTCTCACGGAGACTGAAAGTGTGACAAGTTCCCATGGAGACTGAGGGTGTGACAAGTTCCCGTGGAGTCTGAGAGTGTGACATGTTCCCGTGGAGACTGAGAGTGTGAGAAGCTCCCGTGTAGACTGAAAGTGTGAAAAGTTTGCATGGAGACTGAGAGTGTGACATGTTCCCGTGGAGATTGAGGATGTGAGAAGCTCCCATGTAGACTGAAAGTGTGACAAGTTCCCAAGTAGACTGAGAGTGTGACAAGTTTCCATGGAGACTGAGAGTGTGACAAGCTCCCATGGAGACTGAGAGTGTGACAAGTTTCCATGGAGACCTAGAGTGTGACAAGTTCCCATGGAGACCGAGAGTGTGACAAGTTCCCATGGAGACTGAGCGTGTGACAAATTCCCATGTAGACTGAGAGTGTGACAAGTCCCCATGTAGACTGAGAGTGTGACAAGTTCCCATGGAGAGTGAGAGTGCGACAAGTTCCCCATCCATGGAGACTAAGAGTGCGACAAGTTCCCTTGTACACTGAGAGTGTGACAAGTTCCCATGGAGACTGAGAGTGTGACAGGTTCCCATGGAGACTGAGATTGTGACAAGTTTCCATGGAGACTGAGAGTGTGACAGGTTCCCATGTAGACTGAGAGTGTGAGAAGTTCCCATGTAGACTGAGAGTGTGACAAGTTCCCATGGAGTCTGAGCGCCTGACAAGTTCCCAAGTAGACTGAAAGTGTGACAAGTTCCCATGGAGACTGAGGGTGTGACAAGTTCCCGTGGAGACTGAGATTGTGACTTGTTCCCGTGGAGACTGAGAGTGTGAGAAGCTCCCGTGTAGACTGAAAGTGTGACAAGTTCCCATGGAGACTGAAAGTGTGACATGCTCCCGTGGAGACTGAGAGTGTGAGAAGCTCCCATGTAGACTGAAAGTGTGACAAGTTCCCAAGCAGACTGAGAGTGTGACAAGTTCCCATGGAGACTGAGAGTGTGACAAGCTCCCATGGAGACTGAGCGTGTGACAAATTGCCATGTAGACTGAGAGTGTGACAAGTTCCCATGTAGACTGAGAGTGTGACAAGTTCCCATGGAGTCTGATGGTGTGACAGGTTCCCATGTAGACTGAGAGTGTGACAAGTTTCCATGGGGACTGAGAGTGTGACAGGTTACCCTGGAGACTGAGAGTGTGACAAGTTTCCATGGAGACCTAGAGTGTGAAAAGTTCCCATGGAGACCGAGAGTGTGACAAGTTCCCATGGAGACTGAGCGTGTGACAAATTCCCATGTAGACTGAGAGTGTGACAAGTTCCCATGTAGAC
This sequence comes from Mobula birostris, assembly GCF_030028105.1. Taxonomy (NCBI): domain Eukaryota; kingdom Metazoa; phylum Chordata; class Chondrichthyes; order Myliobatiformes; family Myliobatidae; genus Mobula; species Mobula birostris. Next base: position 12,585 of record NW_027275301.1, read on the forward strand.
TGAGAGTGTGACAAGTTCCATTGTAGACTGAGAGTGTGACAAGTTCCCATGGAGTCTGATGGTGTGACAGGTTCCCATGTAGACTGAGAGTGTGACAAGTTTCCATGGAGACTGAGAGTGTGACAGGTTCCCATGTAGACTGAGAGTGTGACAAGTTCCCAAGTAGACTGAGAGTGTGACAAGTTCCCATGGAGACTGAGAGGGTGACAATTTCCCATGGAGATTGAGAGTGTGACAAGTTCTCATGTAGACTGAGAGTGTGACAAGTTCCCATGGAGACTGAGAGTGTGACATGTTCCCATGGAGACTGAGAGTGTGACAAGTTTCCATGGAGACTGAGAGTGTGACAAGTTCCCATGTAGACTGAAAGTGTGACAAGTTTCCATGGAGACTGACAGTGTGACAGGTTCTCATGTGGACTGAGAGTGTGACAAGTTCTCATGGAGACTGAGAGTGTGACAAGTTCCCATGTAGACCGAGAGTGTGACAAGTTCCCACGGAGACTGAGAGTGTGACAAGTTCCCCTGGAGACTGAGAGTGTGACAAGTTCCCGTGGAGACTGAGAGTGTGACATGTTCCCGTGGAGACCAAGAATGTGAGAAGTTCCCATGGAGACCGAGAGTGTGACAAGTCCCCATGGAGACTGAGCGTGTGTCAAATTCCCATGGAGACTGAGAGTGTGATAAGTTCCCATGGAGACTGAGAGTGTGACAAGTTCCCATGGAGACTGAGAGTGCGACAAGCTCCCATGTAGACTGAGACTGTGACAAGTTCCCATGGAGACTTAGAGTGTGAGAAGTTCTCACGGAGACTGAAAGTGTGACAAGTTCCCATGGAGACTGAGGGTGTGACAAGTTCCCGTGGAGTCTGAGGGTGTGACATGTTCCCGTGGAGACTGAGAGTGTGAGAAGCTCCCGTGTAGACTGAAAGTGTGACAAGTTCGCATGGAGACTGAGAGTGTGACATGTTCCCGTGGAGATTGAGGATGTGAGAAGCTCCCATGTAGACTGAAAGTGTGACAAGTTCCCAAGTAGACTGAGAGTGTGACAAGTTTCCATGGAGACTGAGAGTGTGACAAGCTCCCATGGAGACTGAGAGTGTGACAAGTTTCCATGGAGACCTAGAGTGTGACAAGATCCCATGGAGACCGGGAGTGTGACAAGTTCCCATGGAGACTGAGCTTGTGACAAATTCCCATGTAGACTGAGAGTGTGACAAGTCCCCATGTAGACTGAGAGTGTGACAAGTTCCCATGGAGACTGAGAGTGCGAAAAGTTCCCCATCCATGGAGACTAAGAGTGCGACAAGTTCCCTTGTAGACTGAGAGTGTGACAAGTTCCCATGGAGACTGAGAGTGTGACAGGTTCCCATGGAGACTGAGATTGTGACAAGTTTCCATGGAGACTGAGAGTGTGACAGGTTCCCATGTAGACTGAGAGTGTGAGAAGTTCCCATGTAGACTGAGAGTGTGACAAGTTCCCATGGAGTCTGAGCGCCTGACAAGTTCCCAAGTAGTCTGAAAGTGTGACAAGTTCCCATGGAGACTGAGGGTGTGACAAGTTCCCGTGGAGACTGAGAGTGTGACAAGTTCCCATGGAGACTGAGCGTGTGACAAATTCCCATGTAGACTGAGAGTGTGACAAGTTCCCATGTAGACTGAGAGTGTGACAAGTTCCCATGGAGACTGAGAGTGTGACAAGTTCTCATGTGGACTGAGAGTGTGACAAGCTCCCATGGAGACTGAGAGTGTGACAAGTTTCCATGGAGAAAGAGAGTGTGACAAGTTCCCATGTAGACTGAGAGTGTGACAAGTTCCCATGCAGACTGAGAGTGTGACAAGGTCTCATGGAGACTGAGAGTGTGACAAGTTCCCATGGAGACTGAGAGTGTGACAAGTTTCCATGGATACCTAGAGTGTGACAAGTTCCCATGTAGACTGAGAGTGTGACATGTTCCCGTGGAGACTGAGAGTGTGAGAATCTCCCATGTAGACTGAAAGTGTGACAAGTTCCCAAGTAGACTGAGAGTGTGACAAGTTCCCATGGAGACTGAGAGTGTGACAAGTTACCATGGAGACTGAGAGTGTGACAAGTTACCATGGAGACCGAGAGTGTGACAAGTTCCCATGGAGACCGAGAGTGTGACAAGTTCCCATGGAGACTGAGCGTGTGACAAATTCCCATGTAGACTGAGAGTGTGACAAGTTCCCATGGAGACTGAGAGTGTGACAAGTTCCCATGGAGACTGAGAGTGCGACAAGCTCCCATGTAGACTGAGACTGTGACAAGTTCCCATGGAGACTTAGAGTGTGAGAAGTTCTCACGGAGACTGAAAGTGTGACAAGTTCCCATGGAGACTGAGGGTGTGACAAGTTCCCGTGGAGTCTGAGGGTGTGACATGTTCCCGTGGAGACTGAGAGTGTGAGAAGCTCCCGTGTAGACTGAAAGTGTGACAAGTTCACATGGAGACTGAGAGTGTGACATGTTCCCGTGGAGATTGAGGATGTGAGAAGCTCCCATGTAGACTGAAAGTGTGACAAGTTCCCAAGTAGACTGAGAGTGTGACAAGTTTCCATGGAGACTGAGAGTGTGACAAGCTCCCATGGAGACTGAGAGTGTGACAAGTTTCCATGGAGACCTAGAGTGTGACAAGTTCCCATGGAGACCGGGAGTGTGACAAGTTCCCATGGAGACTGAGCTTGTGACAAATTCCCATGTAGACTGAGAGTGTGACAAGTCCCCATGTAGACTGAGAGTGTGACAAGTTCCCATGGAGACTGAGAGTGCGAAAAGTTCCCCATCCATGGAGACTAAGAGTGCGACAAGTTCCCTTGTAGACTGAGAGTGTGACAAGTTCCCATGGAGACTGAGAGTGTGACAGGTTCCCATGGAGACTGAGATTGTGACAAGTTTCCATGGAGACTGAGAGTGTGACAGGTTCCCATGTAGACTGAGAGTGTGAGAAGTTCCCATGTAGACTGAGAGTGTGACAAGTTCCCATGGAGTCTGAGCGCCTGACAAGTTCCCAAGTAGTCTGAAAGTGTGACAAGTTCCCATGGAGACTGAGGGTGTGACAAGTTCCCGTGGAGACTGAGAGTGTGACAAGTTCCCATGGAGACTGAGCGTGTGACAAATTCCCATGTAGACTGAGAGTGTGACAAGTTCCCATGTAGACTGAGAGTGTGACAAGTTCCCATGGAGACTGAGAGTGTGACAAGTTCTCATGTGGACTGAGAGTGTGACAAGCTCCCATGGAGACTGAGAGTGTGACAAGTTTCCATGGAGAAAGAGAGTGTGACAAGTTCCCATGTAGACTGAGAGTGTGACAAGTTCCCATGCAGACTGAGAGTGTGACAAGGTCTCATGGAGACTGAGAGTGTGACAAGTTCCCATGGAGACTGAGAGTGTGACAAGTTTCCATGGATACCTAGAGTGTGACAAGTTCCCATGTAGACTGAGAGTGTGACATGTTCCCGTGGAGACTGAGAGTGTGAGAATCTCCCATGTAGACTGAAAGTGTGACAAGTTCCCAAGTAGACTGAGAGTGTGACAAGTTCCCATGGAGACTGAGAGTGTGACAAGTTACCATGGAGACTGAGAGTGTGACAAGTTACCATGGAGACCGAGAGTGTGACAAGTTCCCATGGAGACCGAGAGTGTGACAAGTTCCCATGGAGACTGAGCGTGTGACAAATTCCCATGTAGACTGAGAGTGTGACAAGTTCCCATGTAGACTGAGAGTGTGACAAGTTCCCATGGAGACTGAGAGTGCGACAAGTTCCCCATCCATGGAGACTAAGAGTGCGACAAGTTCCCTTGTAGACTGAGAGTGTGACAAGTTCCCATGGAGTCTGATGGTGTGACAGGTTCCCATGTAGACTGAGAGTGTGACAAGTTTCCATGGAGACTGAGAGTGTGACAGGTTCCCATGTAGACTGAGAGTGTGACAAGTTCCCATGGAGACTGAGAGGGTGAAAATTTCCCATGGAGACTGAGAGTGTGACAAGTTCTCATGTAGACTGAGAGTGTGACAAGTTCCCATGGAGACTGAGAGTGTGACATGTTCCCATGGAGACTGAGAGTGTGACAAGTTTCCATGGAGACTGAGAGTGTGACAAGTTCCCATGTTGACTGAAAGTGTGACAAGTTTCCATGGAGACTGACAGTGTGACAAGTTCTCATGTGGACTGAGAGTGTGACAAGTTCTCATGGAGACTGAGAGTGTGACAAGTTCCCATGTAGACCGAGAGTGTGACAAGTTCCCACGGAGACTGAGAGTGTGACAAGTTCCCTTGGAGACCGAGAGTTTGACAAGTTCCCATGGAGACCGAGAGTGTGACAAGTCCCCATGGAGACTGAGCGTGTGACAAATTCCCATGTAGGCTGAGAGTGTGACAAGTTCCCATGTAGACTGAGAGTGTGACAAGTTCCCATGGAGACTGAGAGTGCGACAAGTTCCCCATCCATGGAGACTAAAAGTGCGACAAGTTCCCTTGTAGACTGAGAGTGTGACAAGTTCCCATGGTGACTGATGGTGTGACACGTTCCCATGTAGACTGAGAGTGTGACAAGTTCCCATGGACACTGAGAGTGTGACAGGTTCCCATGTAGACTGATAATGTGACAAGTTTCCATGGAGACTGAGAGTGTGACAGGGTCCCATGTAGACTGAGAGTGTGCCAAGTTCCCTTGGAGACCGAGAGTGTGACAAATTCCCATGGAGACCGAGAGTGTGACAAGTCCCCATGGAGACTGAGCGTCTGACAAATTCCCATGTAGACTGAGAGTGTGACAAGTTCCCATGTAGACTGAGAGTGTGACAAGTTCCCATGGAGACTGAGAGTGCAACAAGTTCCCCATCCATGGAGACTAAGAGTGCGACAAGTTCCCTTGTAGACTGAGAGTGTGATAAGTTCCCATGGAGACTGATGGTGTGACAGGTTCCCATGTAGACTGAGAGTGTGACAAGTTCCCATGGAGACTGAGAGTGTGACAAGTTTCCATGGAGACTGAGAGTGTGAAAGGTTTCCATGTAGACTGAGAGTGTGACAAGTTTCCATGGAGACCTAGAGTGTGACAAGTTCCCATGGAGACCGAGAGTGTGACAAGTTCCCATGGAGACTGAGCGTGTGACAAATTCCCATGTAGACTGAGAGTGTGACAAGTTCCCATGTAGACTGAGAGTGTGACAAGTTCCCATGGAGACTGAGAGTGTGACAAGTTCTCATGTGGACTGAGAGTGTGACAAGCTCCCATGGAGACTGAGAGTGTGACAAGTTTCCATGGAGAAAGAGAGTGTGACAAGTTCCCATGTAGACTGAGAGTGTGACAAGTTCCCATGCAGACTGAGAGTGTGACAAGGTCTCATGGAGACTGAGAGTGTGACAAGTTCCCATGGAGACTGAGAGTGTGACAAGTTTCCATGGATACCTAGAGTGTGACAAGTTCCCCTGGAGACCGAGAGTGTGACAAGTTCCCATGGAGACCGAGAGTGTGACAAGTTCCCATGGAGACTGAGTGTGTGACAAATTCCCATGTAGACTGACAGTGTGACAAGTTCCCATGTAGACTGAGAGTCTGACAAGTTCCCATGGAGACTGAGAGTGCGACAAGTTCCCCATCCATGGAGACTAAGAGTGCGACAAGTTCCCTTGTAGACTGAGAGTGTGACAAGTTCCCATGGAGACTGATGGTGTGACAAGTTCCCATGGAGACTGAGCGTGTGACAAATTCCCATGTAGACTGAGAGTCTGAAAAGTTCCCATGTAGACTGAGAGTGTGACATGTTCCAATGGAGACTGAGAGTGTGACAAGCTCCCATGGAGAAAGAGATTGTGACAAGTTCCCTTGTAGACTGAGAGTGTGACAAGTTCCCATGCAGACTGAGAGTGTGATAATGTCTCATGGAGACTGAGAGTGTGACAAGTTCCCATGGAGACTGAGAGTGCGACAAGTTCCCCATCCATGGAGACTAAGAGGGCGACAAGTTCCCTTGTAGACTGAGAGTGTGGCAAGTTCCCATGGAATCTGATGGTGTGACAGGTTCCCATGTAGACTGAGAGTGTGACAAGTTTCCATGGAGCCTGAGACTGTGACAGGTTCCCATGTAGACTGAGAGTGTGACATGTTCCCATGTAGACTGAGAGTGTGACAAGTTCCCATGGAGACTGAGAGGGTGAAAATTTCCCATGGAGACTGAGAGTGTGACAAGTTCTCATGTAGACTGGGAGTGTGACAAGTTCCCATGTAGACTGAGAGTGTGACAAGTTCCCATGGAGTCTGAGAGTGTGACATGTTCCCATGGAGACTGAGAGTGTGACAAGTTCCCATGGAGACTGAGGGTGTGACAAGTTCCCGTGGAGACTGAGAGTGTGACATGTTCCCGTGGAGACTGAGAGTGTGAGAAGCTCCCATGTAGACTGAGAGTGTGACAAGTTCCCATGGAGACTGAGAGTGTGACAAGTTCCCATGGAGACTGAGAGTGTGAAAAGTTCCCTTGGAGACCGAGAGTGTGACAAGTTCCCATGGAGACCGAGAGTGTGACAAGTCCACATGGAGACTGAGCGTGTGACAAATTCCCATGTAGACTGAGAGTGTGACAAGTTCCCATGTAGACTGAGAGTGTGACAAGTTCCCATGGAGACTGAGAGTGCGACAAGTTCCCCATCCATGGAGACTAAGAGTGCGACAAGTTCCCTTGTAGACTGAGAGTGTGACAAGTTCCCATGGAGACTGATGGTGTGACAGGTTCCCATGTAGACTGAGAGTGTGACAGGTTCCCATGGAGACTGAGAGTGTGACAAGTTTCCATGGAGACTGAGAATGTGACAGGTTCCCATGTAGACTGAGAGTGTGACAAGTTCCCATGTAGACAGAGAGTGTGACAAGTTCCCATGGCGTCTGAGCGCCTGACAAGTTCCGATGGAGACTGAGGGTGTGACAAGTTCCCGTGGAGACTGAGAGTGTGACGTATTCCCGTGGAGACTGAGAGTGTGAGAAGCTCCCGTGTAGACTGAAAGTGTGACAAGTTCCCATGGAGACTGAGAGTATGACATGTTCCCGTGGAGACTGAGAGTGTGAGAAGCTCCCATGTAGACTGAAAGTGTGACAAGTTCCCAAGTAGACTGAGAGTGTGACAAGTTCCCATGGAGACTGAGAGTGTGACAAGTTCCCATGGAGACTGAGAGTGTGACAAGTTTCCATGGAGACCTAGAGCGTGACAAGTTCCCATGGAGACCGAGAGTGTGACAAGTTCCCATGGAGACTGAGCGTGTGACAAATTCCCATGTAGACTGAGAGTGTGACAAGTCCCCATGTAGACTGAGAGTGTGACAAGTTCCCATGGAGACTGAGAGTGCGAAAAGTTCCCCATCCATGGAGACTAAGAGTGCGACAAGTTCCCTTGTAGACTGAGAGTGTGACAAGTTCCCATGGAGACTGAGAGTGTGACAGGTTCCCATGGAGACTGAGATTGTGACAAGTTTCCATGGAGACTGAGAGTGTGACAGGTTCCCATGTAGACTGAGAGTGTGAGAAGTTCCCATGTAGACTGAGAGTGTGACAAGTTCCCATGGAGTCTGAGCGCCTGACAAGTTCCCAAGTAGACTGAAAGTGTGACAAGTTCCCATGGAGACTGAGGGTGTGACAAGTTCCCGTGGAGACTGAGAGTGTGACAAGTTCCCATGGAGACTGAGCGTGTGACAAATTCCCATGTAGACTGAGAGTGTGACAAGTTCCCATGTAGACTGAGAGTGTGACAAGTTCCCATGGAGACTGAGAGTGTGACAAGTTCTCATGTGGACTGAGAGTGTGACAAGCTCCCATGGAGACTGAGAGTGTGACAAGTTTCCATGGAGAAAGAGAGTGTGACAAGTTCCCATGTAGACTGAGAGTGTGACAAGTTCCCATGCAGACTGAGAGTGTGACAAGGTCTCATGGAGACTGAGAGTGTGACAAGTTCCCATGGAGACTGAGAGTGTGACAAGTTTCCATGGATACCTAGAGTGTGACAAGTTCCCATGTAGACTGAGAGTGTGACATGTTCCCGTGGAGACTGAGAGTGTGAGAATCTCCCATGTAGACTGAAAGTGTGACAAGTTCCCAAGTAGACTGAGAGTGTGACAAGTTCCCATGGAGACTGAGAGTGTGACAAGTTACCATGGAGACTGAGAGTGTGACAAGTTACCATGGAGACCGAGAGTGTGACAAGTTCCCATGGAGACCGAGAGTGTGACAAGTTCCCATGGAGACTGAGCGTGTGACAAATTCCCATGTAGACTGAGAGTGTGACAAGTTCCCATGTAGACTGAGAGTGTGACAAGTTCCCATGGAGACTGAGAGTGCGACAAGTTCCCCATCCATGGAGACTAAGAGTGCGACAAGTTCCCTTGTAGACTGAGAGTGTGACAAGTTCCCATGGAGTCTGATGGTGTGACAGGTTCCAATGTAGACTGAGAGTGTGACAAGTTTCTATGGAGACTGAGAGTGTGACAGGTTCCCATGTAGACTGAGAGTGTGACAAGTTCCCATGGAGACTGAGAGGGTGAAAATTTCCCATGGAGACTGAGAGTGTGACAAGTTCTCATGTAGACTGAGAGTGTGACAAGTTCCCATGGAGACTGAGAGTGTGACATGTTCCCATGAAGACTGAGAGTGTGACAAGTTTCCATGGAGACTGAGAGTGTGACAAGTTCCCATGTTGACTGAAAGTGTGACAAGTTTCCATGGAGACTGACAGTGTGACAAGTTCTCATGTGGACTGAGAGTGTGACAAGTTCTCATGGAGACTGAGAGTGTGACAAGTTCCCATGTAGACCGAGAGTGTGACAAGTTCCCACGGAGACTGAGAGTGTGACAAGTTCCCTTGGAGACCGAGAGTTTGACAAGTTCCCATGGAGACCGAGAGTGTGACAAGTCCCCATGGAGACTGAGCGTGTGACAAATTCCCATGTAGGCTGAGAGTGTGACAAGTTCCCATGTAGACTGAGAGTGTGACAAGTTCCCATGGAGACTGAGAGTGCGACAAGTTCCCCATCCATGGAGACTAAAAGTGCGACAAGTTCCCTTGTAGACTGAGAGTGTGACAAGTTCCCATGGTGACTGATGGTGTGACACGTTCCCATGTAGACTGAGAGTGTGACAAGTTCCCATGGACACTGAGAGTGTGACAGGTTCCCATGGAGACTGATAGTGTGACAAGTTTCCATGGAGACTGAGAGTGTGACAGGTTCCCATGTAGACTGAGAGTGTGCCAAGTTCCCTTGGAGACCGAGAGTGTGACAAGTTCCCATGGAGACCGAGAGTGTGACAAGTCCCCATGGAGACTGAGCGTCTGACAAATTCCCATGTAGACTGAGAGTGTGACAAGTTCCCATGTAGACTGAGAGTGTGACAAGTTCCCATGGAGACTGAGAGTGCAACAAGTTCCCCATCCATGGAGACTAAGAGTGCGACAAGTTCCCTTGTAGACTGAGAGTGTGATAAGTTCCCATGGAGACTGATGGTGTGACAGGTTCCCATGTAGACTGAGAGTGTGACAAGTTCCCATGGAGACTGAGAGTGTGACAAGTTTCCATGGAGACTGAGAGTGTGAAAGGTTTCCATGTAGACTGAGAGTGTGACAAGTTTCCATGGATACCTAGAGTGTGACAAGTTCCCCTGGAGACCGAGAGTGTGACAAGTTCCCATGGAGACAGAGAGTGTGACAAGTTCCCATGGAGACTGAGCGTGTGACAAATTCCCATGTAGACTGACAGTGTGACAAGTTCCCATGTAGACTGAGAGTCTGACAAGTTCCCATGGAGACTGAGAGTGCGACAAGTTCCCCATCCATGGAGACTAAGAGTGCGACAAGTTCCCTTGTAGACTGAGAGTGTGACAAGTTCCCATGGAGACTGATGGTGTGACAGGTTCCCATGTAGACTGAGAGTGTGACAAGTTCCCAAGTAGACTGAGAGTGTGACAAGTTCCCATGGAGACTGAGAGTGTGACAAGTTCCCATGGAGACTGAGAGTGTGACAAGTTTCCATGGAGAACTAGATTGTGACAAGTTCCCATGGAGACCGAGAGTGTGACAAGTTCCCTGGAGACTGAGCGTGTGACAAATTCCCATGTAGACTGAGAGTCTGAAAAGTTCCCATGTAGACTGAGAGTGTGACATGTTCCAATGGAGACTGAGAGTGTGACAAGCTCCCATGGAGAAAGAGATTGTGACAAGTTCCCTTGTAGACTGAGAGTGTGACAAGTTCCCATGCAGACTGAGAGTGTGATAATGTCTCATGGAGACTGAGAGTGTGACAAGTTCCCATGGAGACTGAGAGTGCGACAAGTTCCCCATCCATGGAGACTAAGAGGGCGACAAGTTCCCTTGTAGACTGAGAGTGTGGCAAGTTCCCATGGAATCTGATGGTGTGACAGGTTCCCATGTAGACTGAGAGTGTGGCAAGTTTCCATGGAGCCTGAGAGTGTGACAGGTTCCCATGTAGACTGAGAGTGTTACATGTTCCCATGTAGACTGAGAGTGTGACAAGTTCCCATGGAGACTGAGAGGGTGAAAATTTCCCATGGAGACTGAGAGTGTGACAAGTTCTCATGTAGACTGGGAGTGTGACAAGTTCCCATGTAGACTGAGAGTGTGACAAGTTCCCATGGAGTCTGAGAGTGTGACATGTTCCCATGGAGACTGAGAGTGTGACAAGTTCCCATGGAGACTGAGGGTGTGACAAGTTCCCGTGGAGACTGAGAGTGTGACATGTTCCCGTGGAGACTGAGAGTGTGAGAAGCTCCCATGTAGACTGAGAGTGTGACAAGTTCCCATGGAGACTGAGAGTGTGACAAGTTCCCATGGAGACTGAGAGTGTGAAAAGTTCCCTTGGAGACCGAGAGTGTGACAAGTTCCCATGGAGACCGAGAGTGTGACAAGTCCACATGGAGACTGAGCGTGTGACAAATTCCCATGTAGACTGAGAGTGTGACAAGTTCCCATGTAGACTGAGAGTGTGACAAGTTCCCATGGAGACTGAGAGTGCGACAAGTTCCCCATCCATGGAGACTAAGAGTGCGACAAGTTCCCTTGTAGACTGAGAGTGTGACAAGTTCCCATGGAGACTGATGGTGTGACAGGTTCCCATGTAGACTGAGAGTGTGACAGGTTCCCATGGAGACTGAGAGTGTGACAAGTTTCCATGGAGACTGAGAATGTGACAGGTTCCCATGTAGACTGAGAGTGTGACAAGTTCCCATGTAGACAGAGAGTGTGACAAGTTCCCATGGAGTCTGAGTGCCTGACAAGTTCCGATGGAGACTTAGAGTGTGAGAAGTTCTCACGGAGACTGAAAGTGTGACAAGTTCCCATGGAGACTGAGGGTGTGACAAGTTCCCGTGGAGACTGAGAGTGTGACATATTCCCGTGGAGACTGAGAGTGTGAGAAGCTCCCGTGTAGACTGAAAGTGTGACAAGTTCCCATGGAGACTGAGAGTATGACATGTTCCCGTGGAGACTGAGAGTGTGAGAAGCTCCCATGTAGACTGAAAGTGTGACAAGTTCCCAAGTAGACTGAGAGTGTGACAAGTTCCCATGGAGACTGAGAGTGTGACAAGTTCCCATGGAGACTGAGAGTGTGACAAGCTTCCATGGAGACCTAGAGCGTGACAAGTTCCCATGGAGACCGAGAGTGTGACAAGTTCCCATGGAGACTGAGCGTGTGACAAATTCCCATGTAGACTGAGAGTGTGACAAGTTCCCATGCAGACTGAGAGTGTGACAAGTTCCCATGGAGACTGAGAGTGTGACAGGTTCCCATGGAGACTGAGAGTGTGACAAGTTCCCATGTAGACTGAGAGTGTGACAAGTTCCCATGGAGTCTGAGCACCTGACAACTTCCCATGGAGACTTAGAGTGTGAGAAGTTCTCACGGAGACTGAAAGTGTGACAAGTTCCCATGGAGACTGAGGGTGTGACAAGTTCCCGTGGAGACTGAGAGTGTGACATGTTCCCGTGGAGACTGAGAGTGTGTGAAGCTCCCGTGTAGACTGAAAGTGTGACAAGTTCCAATGGAGACAGAGAGTGTGACATGTTCCCGTGGAGACTGAGAGTGTGAGAATCTCCCATGTAGACTGAGAGTGTGACAAGTTCCCATGTAGACTGAGAGTGTGACAAGTTCCCATGGAGACTGAGAGTGTGACAAGTTCCCATGGAGACTGAGAGTGTGACAAGTTTCCATGGAGACCTAGAGTGTGACAAGTTCCCATGGAGACCGAGAGTTTGACAAGTTCCCATGGAGACTGAGCGTGTGACAAATTCCCATGTAGACTGAGAGTGTGAAAAGTTCCCATGTAGACTGAGAGTGTGACATGTTCCAATGGAGACTGAGAGTGTGACAAGCTCCCATGGAGAAAGAGATTGTGACAAGTTCCCTTGTAGACTGAGAGTGTGACAACTTCCCATGCAGACTGAGAGTGTGATAATGTCTCATGGAGACTGAGAGTGTGACAAGTTCCCATGGAGACTGAGAGTGCGACAAGTTCCCCATCCATGGAGACTAAGAGGGCGACAAGTTCCCTTGTAGACTGAGAGTGTGGCAAGTTCCCATGGAATCTGATGGTGTGACAGGTTCCCATGTAGACTGAGAGTGTGACAAGTTTCCATGGAGCCTGAGAGTGTGACAGGTTCCCATGTAGACTGAGAGTGTGACATGTTCCCATGTAGACTGAGAGTGTGACAAGTTCCCATGGAGACTGAGAGGGTGAAAATTTCCCATGGAGACTGAGAGTGTGACAAGTTCTCATGTAGACTGGGAGTGTGACAAGTTCCCATGTAGACTGAGAGTGTGACAAGTTCCCATGGAGTCTGAGAGTGTGACATGTTCCCATGGAGACTGAGAGTGTGACAAGTTCCCATGGAGACTGAGGGTGTGACAAGTTCCCGTGGAGACTGAGAGTGTGACATGTTCCCGTGGAGACTGAGAGTGTGAGAAGCTCCCATGTAGACTGAGAGTGTGACAAGTTCCCATGGAGACTGAGAGTGTGACAAGTTCCCATGGAGACTGAGAGTGTGAAAAGTTCCCTTGGAGACCGAGAGTGTGACAAGTTCCCATGGAGACCGAGAGTGTGACAAGTCCACATGGAGACTGAGCGTGTGACAAATTCCCATGTAGACTGAGAGTGTGACAAGTTCCCATGTAGACTGAGAGTGTGACAAGTTCCCATGGAGACTGAGAGTGCGACAAGTTCCCCATCCATGGAGACTAAGAGTGCGACAAGTTCCCTTGTAGACTGAGAGTGTGACAAGTTCCCATGGAGACTGATGGTGTGACAGGTTCCCATGTAGACTGAGAGTGTGACAGGTTCCCATGGAGACTGAGAGTGTGACAAGTTTCCATGGAGACTGAGAATGTGACAGGTTCCCATGTAGACTGAGAGTGTGACAAGTTCCCATGTAGACAGAGAGTGTGACAAGTTCCCATGGAGTCTGAGCGCCTGACAAGTTCCGATGGAGACTTAGAGTGTGAGAAGTTCTCACGGAGACTGAAAGTGTGACAAGTTCCCATGGAGACTGAGGGTGTGACAAGTTCCCGTGGAGACTGAGAGTGTGACATATTCCCGTGGAGACTGAGAGTGTGAGAAGCTCCCGTGTAGACTGAAAGTGTGACAAGTTCCCATGGAGACTGAGAGTATGACATGTTCCCGTGGAGACTGAGAGTGTGAGAAGCTCCCATGTAGACTGAAAGTGTGACAAGTTCCCAAGTAGACTGAGAGTGTGACAAGTTCCCATGGAGACTGAGAGTGTGACAAGTTCCCATGGAGACTGAGAGTGTGACAAGTTTCCATGGAGACCTAGAGCGTGACAAGTTGCCATGGAGACCGAGAGTGTGACAAGTTCCCATGGAGACTGAGCGTGTGACAAATTCCCATGTAGACTGAGAGTGTGACAAGTTCCCATGCAGACTGAGAGTGTGACAAGTTCCCATGGAGACTGAGAGTGTGACAGGTTCCCATGGAGACTGAGAGTGTGACAAGTTCCCATGTAGACTGAGAGTGTGACAAGTTCCCATGGAGTCTGAGCACCTGACAACTTCCCATGGAGACTTAGAGTGTGAGAAGTTCTCACAGAGACTGAAAGTGTGACAAGTTCCCATGGAGACTGAGGGTGTGACAAGTTCCCGTGGAGACTGAGAGTGTGACATGTTCCCGTGGAGACTGAGAGTGTGAGAAGCTCCCGTGTAGACTGAAAGTGTGACAAGTTCCAATGGAGACAGAGAGTGTGACATGTTCCCGTGGAGACTGAGAGTGTGAGAATCTCCCATGTAGACTGAAAGTGTGACAAGTTCCCAAGTAGACTGAGAGTGTGACAAGTTCCCATGGAGACTGAGAGTGTGACAAGTTCCCATGGAGACTGAGAGTGTGACAAGTTTCCATGGAGACCTAGAGTGTGACAAGTTCCCATGGAGACCGAGAGTGTGACAAGTTCCCATGGAGACTGAGCGTGTGACAAATTCCCATGTAGACTGAGAGTGTGACAAGTTCCCATGGAGTCTGAGCGCCTGACAAGTTCCCATGGAAACTTAGAGTGTGAGAAGTTCTCACGGAGGCTGAGAGTGTGACAAGTTCCCACGGAGACTGAGAGTGTCAGAAGTTCCCATGGAGCCTGAGAGTGTGACAAGTTCTCATGTAGACTGAGAGTGTGACAAGTTCCCATGGAGACTGAGAGTGTGACAAGTTACCATGGAGACTGAGAGTGTGACAAATTCTCATGGAGACTGAGAGTGTTGCAAGTTCTCAAGTAGACTGAGAGTGTGACAAGTTTCCATGGAGTCTGAGAGTGTGACAAGTTCCCATGTAGACTGAGAGTGTGACAAGTTCCCATGGAGACTGAGAGTGTGACAAGTTCTCATGTGGACTGAGAGTGTGACAAGTTCCCATGGAGACTGAGAGTGTGACAAGTTTCCATGGAGAAAGAGAGTGTGACAAGTTCCCATGTAGACTGAGAGTGTGACAAGTTCCCATGCAGACTGAGAGTGTGACAAGGTCTCATGGAGACTGAGAGTGTGACAAGTTCCCATGGAGACTGAGAGTGTGACAAGTTTCCATGGATACCTAGAGTGTGACAAGTTCCCATGGAGACCGAGAGTGTGACAAGTTCCCATGGAGACTGAGCGTGTGACAAATTCCCATGTAGACTGAGAGTGTGAAAAGTTCCCATGTAGACTGAGAGTGTGACATGTTCCCATGGAGACTGAGAGTGTGACAAGCTCCCATGGAGAAAGAGATTGTGACAAGTTCCCTTGTAGACTGAGAGTGTGACAAGTTCCCATGCAGACTGAGAGCGTGATAATGTCTCATGGAGACTGAGAGTGTGACAAGTTCCCATGGAGACTGAGAGTGCGACAAGTTCCCCATCCATGGAGACTAAGAGGGCGACAAGTTCCCTTGTAGACTGAGAGTGTGACAAGTTCCCATGGAATCTGATGGTGTGACAGGTTCCCATGTAGACTGAGAGTGTGACAAGTTTCCATGGAGACTGAGAGTGTGACAGGTTCCCATGTAGACTGAGAGTGTGACATGTTCCCATGTAGACTGAGAGTGTGACAAGTTCCCATGGAGACTGAGAGGGTGAAAATTTCCCATGGAGACCGAGAGTGTGAGAAGTTCTCATGTAGACTGGGAGTGTGACAAGTTCCCATGTAGACTGAGAGTGTGAAAAGTTCCCATGTAGACTGAGAGTGTGACATGTTCCAATGGAGACTGAGAGTGTGACATGCTCCCATGGAGAAAGAGATTGTGACAAGTTCCCTTGTAGACTGAGAGTGTGACAAGTTCCCATGCAGACTGAGAGTGTGATAATGTCTCATGGAGACTGAGAGTGTGACAAGTTCCCATGGAGACTGAGAGTGCGACAAGTTCCCTATCCATGGAGACTAAGAGGGCGACAAGTTCCCTTGTAGACTGAGAGTGTGGCAAGTTCCCATGGAATCTGATGGTGTGACAGGTTCCCATGTAGACTGAGAGTGTGACAAGTTTCCATGGAGCCTGAGAGTGTGACAGGTTCCCATGTAGACTGAGAGTGTGACATGTTCCCATGTAGACTGAGAGTGTGACAAGTTCCCATGGAGACTGAGAGGGTGAAAATTTCCCATGGAGACTGAGAGTGTGACAAGTTCTCATGTAGACTGGGAGTGTGACAAGTTCCCATGTAGACTGAGAGTGTGACAAGTTCCCATGGAGTCTGAGAGTGTGACATGTTCCCATGGAGACTGAGAGTGTGACAAGTTCCCATGGAGACTGAGGGTGTGACAAGTTCCCGTGGAGACTGAGAGTGTGACATGTTCCCGTGGAGACTGAGAGTGTGAGAAGCTCCCATGTAGACTGATAGTGTGACAAGTTCCCATGGAGACTGAGAGTGTGACAAGTTCCCATGGAGACTGAGAGTGTGAAAAGTTCCCTTGGAGACCGAGAGTGTGACAAGTTCCCATGGAGACCGAGAGTGTGACAAGTCCACATGGAGACTGAGCGTGTGACAAATTCCCATGTAGACTGAGAGTGTGACAAGTTCCCATGTAGACTGAGAGTGTGACAAGTTCCCATGGAAACTGAGAGTGTGACATGTTCCCATGTAGACTGAGAGTGTGACAAGTTCCCATCTGGACTGAGAGTGTGACAAGTTCCCATGGAGACTGAGAGTGCGACAAGTTCCCCATCCATGGAGACTAAAAGTGCGACAAGTTCCCTTGTAGACTGAGAGTGTGACAAGTTCCCATGGTGACTGATGGTGTGACACGTTCCCATGTAGACTGAGAGTGTGACAAGTTCCCATGGACACTGAGAGTGTGACAGGTTCCCATGGAGACTGATAGTGTGACAAGTTTCCATGGAGACTGAGAGTGTGACAGGTTCCCATGTAGACTGAGAGTGTGCCAAGTTCCCTTGGAGACCGAGAGTGTGACAAGTTCCCATGGAGACTGAGAGTGTGACAAGTTTCCATGGAGACCTAGAGCGTGACAAGTTCCCATGGAGACCGAGAGTGTGACAAGTTCCCATGGAGACTGAGCGTGTGACAAATTCCCATGTAGACTGAGAGTGTGACAAGTTCCCATGCAGACTGAGAGTGTGACAAGTTCCCATGGAGACTGAGAGTGTGACAGGTTCCCATGGAGACTGAGAGTGTGACAAGTTCCCATGTAGACTGAGAGTGTGACAAGTTCCCATGGAGTCTGAGCACCTGACAACTTCCCATGGAGACTTAGAGTGTGAGAAGTTCTCACAGAGACTGAAAGTGTGACAAGTTCCCATGGAGACTGAGGGTGTGACAAGTTCCCGTGGAGACTGAGAGTGTGACATGTTCCCGTGGAGACTGAGAGTGTGAGAAGCTCCCGTGTAGACTGAAAGTGTGACAAGTTCCAATGGAGACAGAGAGTGTGACATGTTCCCGTGGAGACTGAGAGTGTGAGAATCTCCCATGTTGACTGAAAGTGTGACAAGTTCCCAAGTAGACTGAGAGTGTGACAAGTTCCCATGGAGACTGAGAGTGTGACAAGTTCCCATGGAGACTGAGAGTGTGACAAGTTTCCATGGAGACCTAGAGTGTGACAAGTTCCCATGGAGACCGAGAGTGTGACAAGTTCCCATGGAGACTGAGCGTGTGACAAATTCCCATGTAGACTGAGAGTGTGACAAGTTCCCATGTAGACTGAGAGTGTGACAAGTTCCCATGGAGTCTGAGCGCCTGACAAGTTCCCATGGAAACTTAGAGTGTGAGAAGTTCTCACGGAGGCTGAGAGTGTGACAAGTTCCCACGGAGACTGAGAGTGTCAGAAGTTCCCATGGAGCCTGAGAGTGTGACAAGTTCTCATGTAGACTGAGAGTGTGACAAGTTCCCATGGAGACTGAGAGTGTGACAAGTTACCATGGAGACTGAGAGTGTGACAAATTCTCATGGAGACTGAGAGTGTGGCAAGTTCTCAAGTAGACTGAGAGTGTGACAAGTTCCCATGGAGACTGAGAGTGTGACAAGTTCTCATGTGGACTGAGAGTGTGACAAGTTCCCATGGAGACTGAGAGTGTGACAAGTTTCCATGGAGAAAGAGAGTGTGACAAGTTCCCATGTAGACTGAGAGTGTGACAAGTTCCCATGCAGACTGAGAGTGTGACAAGGTCTCATGGAGACTGAGAGTGTGACAAGTTCCCATGGAGACTGAGAGTGTGACAAGTTTCCATGGATACCTAGAGTGTGACAAGTTCCCATGGAGACCGAGAGTGTGACAAGTTCCCATGGAGACTGAGCGTGTGACAAATTCCCATGTAGACTGAGAGTGTGAAAAGTTCCCATGTAGACTGAGAGTGTGACATGTTCCCATGGAGACTGAGAGTGTGACAAGCTCCCATGGAGAAAGAGATTGTGACAAGTTCCCTTGTAGACTGAGAGTGTGACAAGTTCCCATGCAGACTGAGAGCGTGATAATGTCTCATGGAGACTGAGAGTGTGACAAGTTCCCATGGAGACTGAGAGTGCGACAAGTTCCCCATCCATGGAGACTAAGAGGGCGACAAGTTCCCTTGTAGACTGAGAGTGTGACAAGTTCCCATGGAATCTGATGGTGTGACAGGTTCCCATGTAGACTGAGAGTGTGACAAGTTTCCATGGAGACTGAGAGTGTGACAGGTTCCCATGTAGACTGAGAGTGTGACATGTTCCCATGTAGACTGAGAGTGTGACAAGTTCCCATGGAGACTGAGAGGGTGAAAATTTCCCATGGAGACCGAGAGTGTGAGAAGTTCTCATGTAGACTGGGAGTGTGACAAGTTCCCATGTAGACTGAGAGTGTGAAAAGTTCCCATGTAGACTGAGAGTGTGACATGTTCCAATGGAGACTGAGAGTGTGACAAGCTCCCATGGAGAAAGAGATTGTGACAAGTTCCCTTGTAGACTGAGAGTGTGACAAGTTCCCATGCAGACTGAGAGTGTGATAATGTCTCATGGAGACTGAGAGTGTGACAAGTTCCCATGGAGACTGAGAGTGCGACAAGTTCCCCATCCATGGAGACTAAGAGGGCGACAAGTTCCCTTGTAGACTGAGAGTGTGGCAAGTTCCCATGGAATCTGATGGTGTGACAGGTTCCCATGTAGACTGAGAGTGTGACAAGTTTCCATGGAGCCTGAGAGTGTGACAGGTTCCCATGTAGACTGAGAGTGTGACATGTTCCCATGTAGACTGAGAGTGTGACAAGTTCCCATGGAGACTGAGAGGGTGAAAATTTCCCATGGAGACTGAGAGTGTGACAAGTTCTCATGTAGACTGGGAGTGTGACAAGTTCCCATGTAGACTGAGAGTGTGACAAGTTCCCATGGAGTCTGAGAGTGTGACATGTTCCCATGGAGACTGAGAGTGTGACAAGTTCCCATGGAGACTGAGGGTGTGACAAGTTCCCGTGGAGACTGAGAGTGTGACATGTTCCCGTGGAGACTGAGAGTGTGAGAAGCTCCCATGTAGACTGAGAGTGTGACAAGTTCCCATGGAGACTGAGAGTGTGACAAGTTCCCATGGAGACTGAGAGTGTGAAAAGTTCCCTTGGAGACCGAGAGTGTGACAAGTTCCCATGGAGACCGAGAGTGTGACAAGTCCACATGGAGACTGAGCGTGTGACAAATTCCCATGTAGACTGAGAGTGTGACAAGTACCCATGTAGACTGAGAGTGTGACAAGTTCCCATGGAGACTGAGAGTGTGACATGTTCCCATGTAGACTGAGAGTGTGACAAGTTCCCATCTGGACTGAGAGTGTGACAAGTTCCCATGGAGACTGAGAGTGCGACAAGTTCCCCATCCATGGAGACTAAAAGTGCGACAAGTTCCCTTGTAGACTGAGAGTGTGACAAGTTCCCATGGTGACTGATGGTGTGACACGTTCCCATGTAGACTGAGAGTGTGACAAGTTCCCATGGACACTGAGAGTGTGACAGGTTCCCATGGAGACTGATAGTGTGACAAGTTTCCATGGAGACTGAGAGTGTGACAGGTTCCCATGTAGACTGAGAGTGTGCCAAGTTCCCTTGGAGACCGAGAGTGTGACAAGTTCCCATGGAGACCGAGAGTGTGACAAGTCCCCATGGAGACTGAGCGTCTGACAAATTCCCATGTAGACTGAGAGTGTGACAAGTTCCCATGTAGACTGAGAGTGTGACAAGTTCCCATGGAGACTGAGAGTGCAACAAGTTCCCCATCCATGGAGACTAAGAGTGCGACAAGTTCCCTTGTAGACTGAGAGTGTGATAAGTTCCCATGGAGACTGATGGTGTGACAGGTTCCCATGTAGACTGAGAGTGTGACAAGTTCCCATGGAGACTGAGAGTGTGACAAGTTTCCATGGAGACTGAGAGTGTGAAAGGTTTCCATGTAGACTGAGAGTGTGACAAGTTTCCATGGAGACCTAGAGTGTGACAAGTTCCCATGGAGACCGAGAGTGTGACAAGTTCCCATGGAGACTGAGCGTGTGACAAATTCCCATGTAGACTGAGAGTGTGACAAGTTCCCATGTAGACTGAGAGTGTGACAAGTTCCCATGGAGACTGAGAGTGTGACAAGTTCTCAGGTGGACTGAGAGTGTGACAAGCTCCCATGGAGACTGAGAGTGTGACAAGTTTCCATGGAGAAAGAGAGTGTGACAAGTTCCCATGTAGACTGAGAGTGTGACAAGTTCCCATGCAGACTGAGAGTGTGACAAGGTCTCATGGAGACTGAGAGTGTGACAAGTTCCCATGGAGACTGAGAGTGTGACAAGTTTCCATGGATACCTAGAGTGTGACAAGTTCCCATGTAGACTGAGAGTGTGACATTTTCCCGTGGACACTGAGAGTGCGAGAATCTCCCATGTAGACTGAAAGTGTGACAAGTTCCCAAGTAGACTGAGAGTGTGACAAGTTCCCATGGAGACTGAGAGTGTGACAAGTTCCCATGGAGACTGAGAGTGTGACAAGTTACCATGGAGACCGAGAGTGTGACAAGATCCCATGGAGACCGAGAGTGTGACAAGTTCCCATGGAGACTGAGCGTGTGACAAATTCCCATGTAGACTGAGAGTGTGACAAGTTCCCATGTAGACTGAGAGTGTGACAAGTTCCCATGGAGACTGAGAGTGCGACAAGTTCCCCATCCATGGAGACTAAGAGTGCGACAAGTTCCCTTGTAGACTGAGAGTGTGACAAGTTCCCATGGAGTCTGATGGTGTGACAGGTTCCCATGTAGACTGAGAGTGTGACAAGTTTCCATGGAGACTGAGAGTGTGACAGGTTCCCATGTAGACTGAGAGTGTGACAAGTTCCCATGGAGACTGAGAGGGTGAAAATTTCCCATGGAGACTGAGAGTGTGACAAGTTCTCATGTAGACTGAGAGTGTGACAAGTTCCCATGGAGACTGAGAGTGTGACATGTTCCCATGGAGACTGAGAGTGTGACAAGTTTCCATGGAGACTGAGAGTGTGACAAGTTCCCATGTTGACTGAAAGTGTGACAAGTTTCCATGGAGACTGACAGTGTGACAAGTTCTCATGTGGACTGAGAGTGTGACAAGTTCTCATGGAGACTGAGAGTGTGACAAGTTCCCATGTAGACCGAGAGTGTGACAAGTTCCCACGGAGACTGAGAGTGTGACAAGTTCCCTTGGAGACCGAGAGTTTGACAAGTTCCCATGGAGACCGAGAGTGTGACAAGTCCTCATGGAGACTGAGAGTGTGACATGTTCCCGTGGAGACTGAGAGTGTGAGAAGCTCCCATGTAGACTGAGAGTGTGACAAGTTCCCATGGAGACTGAGAGTGTGACAAGTTCCCATGGAGACTGAGAGTGTGAAAAGTTCCCTTGGAGACCGAGAGTGTGACAAGTTCCCATGGAGACCGAGAGTGTGACAAGTCCACATGGAGACTGAGCGTGTGACAAATTCCCATGTAGACTGAGAGTGTGACAAGTTCCCATGTAGACTGAGAGTGTGACAAGTTCCCATGGAGACTGAGAGTGCGACAAGTTCCCCATCCATGGAGACTAAGAGTGCGACAAGTTCCCTTGTAGACTGAGAGTGTGACAAGTTCCCATGGAGACTGATGGTGTGACAGGTTCCCATGTAGACTGAGAGTGTGACAGGTTCCCATGGAGACTGAGAGTGTGACAAGTTTCCATGGAGACTGAGAATGTGACAGGTTCCCATGTAGACTGAGAGTGTGACAAGTTCCCATGTAGACAGAGAGTGTAATAAGTTCCCATGGAGTCTGAGCGCCTGACAAGTTCCGATGGAGACTTAGAGTGTGAGAAGTTCTCACGGAGACTGAAAGTGTGACAAGTTCCCATGGAGACTGAGGGTGTGACAAGTTCCCATGGAGACTGAGAGTGTGACATATTCCCGTGGAGACTGAGAGTGTGAGAAGCTCCCGTGTAGACTGAAAGTGTGACAAGTTCCCATGGAGACTGAGAGTATGACATGTTCCCGTGGAGACTGAGAGTGTGAGAAGCTCCCATGTAGACTGAAAGTGTGACAAGTTCCCAAGTAGACTGAGAGTGTGACAAGTTCCCATGGAGACTGAGAGTGTGACAAGTTCCCATGGAGACTGAGAGTGTGACAAGTTTCCATGGAGACCTAGAGCGTGACAAGTTCCCATGGAGACCGAGAGTGTGACAAGTTCCCATGGAGACTGAGCGTGTGACAAATTCCCATGTAGACTGAGAGTGTGACAAGTTCCCATGCAGACTGAGAGTGTGACAAGTTCCCATGGAGACTGAGAGTGTGACAGGTTCCCATGGAGACTGAGAGTGTGACAAGTTCCCATGTAGACTGAGAGTGTGACAAGTTCCCATGGAGTCTGAGCACCTGACAACTTCCCATGGAGACTTAGAGTGTGAGAAGTTCTCACAGAGACTGAAAGTGTGACAAGTTCCCATGGAGACTGAGGGTGTGACAAGTTCCCGTGGAGACTGAGAGTGTGACATGTTCCCGTGGAGACTGAGAGTGTGAGAAGCTCCCGTGTAGACTGAAAGTGTGACAAGTTCCAATGGAGACAGAGAGTGTGACATGTTCCCGTGGAGACTGAGAGTGTGAGAATCTCCCATGTAGACTGAAAGTGTGACAAGTTCCCAAGTAGACTGAGAGTGTGACAAGTTCCCATGGAGACTGAGAGTGTGACAAGTTCCCATGGAGACTGAGAGTGTGACAAGTTTCCATGGAGACCTAGAGTGTGACAAGTTCCCATGGAGACCGAGAGTGTGACAAGTTCCCATGGAGACTGAGCGTGTGACAAATTCCCATGTAGACTGAGAGTGTGACAAGTTCCCATGTAGACTGAGAGTGTGACAAGTTCCCATGTAGACTGAGAGTGTGACAAGTTCCCATGGAGTCTGAGCGCCTGACAAGTTCCCATGGAAACTTAGAGTGTGAGAAGTTCTCACGGAGGCTGAGAGTGTGACAAGTTCCCACGGAGACTGAGAGTGTCAGAAGTTCCCATGGAGCCTGAGAGTGTGACAAGTTCTCATGTAGACTGAGAGTGTGACACGTTCCCATGGAGACTGAGAGTGTGACAAGTTACCATGGAGACTGAGAGTGTGACAAATTCTCATGGAGACTGAGAGTGTGGCAAGTTCTCAAGTAGACTGAGAGTGTGACAAGTTTCCATGGAGTCTGAGAGTGTGACAAGTTCCCATGTAGACTGAGAGTGTGACAAGTTCCCATGGAGACTGAGAGTGTGACAAGTTCTCATGTGGACTGAGAGTGTGACAAGTTCCCATGGAGACTGAGAGTGTGACAAGTTTCCATGGAGAAAGAGAGTGTGACAAGTTCCCATGTAGACTGAGAGTGTGACAAGTTCCCATGCAGACTGAGAGTGTGACAAGGTCTCATGGAGACTGAGAGTGTGACAAGTTCCCATGGAGACTGAGAGTGTGACAAGTTTCCATGGATACCTAGAGTGTGACAAGTTCCCATGGAGACCGAGAGTGTGACAAGTTCCCATGGAGACTGAGCGTGTGACAAATTCCCATGTAGACTGAGAGTGTGAAAAGTTCCCATGTAGACTGAGAGTGTGACATGTTCCCATGGAGACTGAGAGTGTGACAAGCTCCCATGGAGAAAGAGATTGTGACAAGTTCCCTTGTAGACTGAGAGTGTGACAAGTTCCCATGCAGACTGAGAGCGTGATAATGTCTCATGGAGACTGAGAGTGTGACAAGTTCCCATGGAGACTGAGAGTGCGACAAGTTCCCCATCCATGGAGACTAAGAGGGCGACAAGTTCCCTTGTAGACTGAGAGTGTGACAAGTTCCCATGGAATCTGATGGTGTGACAGGTTCCCATGTAGACTGAGAGTGTGACAAGTTTCCATGGAGACTGAGAGTGTGACAGGTTCCCATGTAGACTGAGAGTGTGACATGTTCCCATGTAGACTGAGAGTGTGACAAGTTCCCATGGAGACTGAGAGGGTGAAAATTTCCCATGGAGACCGAGAGTGTGACAAGTTCTCATGTAGACTGGGAGTGTGACAAGTTCCCATGTAGACTGAGAGTGTGAAAAGTTCCCATGTAGACTGAGAGTGTGACATGTTCCAATGGAGACTGAGAGTGTGACAAGCTCCCATGGAGAAAGAGATTGTGACAAGTTCCCTTGTAGACTGAGAGTGTGACAAGTTCCCATGCAGACTGAGAGTGTGATAATGTCTCATGGAGACTGAGAGTGTGACAAGTTCCCATGGAGACTGAGAGTGCGACAAGTTCCCCATCCATGGAGACTAAGAGGGCGACAAGTTCCCTTGTAGACTGAGAGTGTGGCAAGTTCCCATGGAATCTGATGGTGTGACAGGTTCCCATGTAGACTGAGAGTGTGACAAGTTTCCATGGAGCCTGAGAGTGTGACAGGTTCCGATGTAGACTGAGAGTGTGACATGTTCCCATGTAGACTGAGAGTGTGACAAGTTCCCATGGAGACTGAGAGGGTGAAAATTTCCCATGGAGACTGAGAGTGTGACAAGTTCTCATGTAGACTGGGAGTGTGACAAGTTCCCATGTAGACTGAGAGTGTGACAAGTTCCCATGGAGTCTGAGAGTGTGACAAGTTCCCATGGAGACTGAGGGTGTGACAAGTTCCCGTGGAGACTGAGAGTGTGACATGTTCCCGTGGAGACTGAGAGTGTGAGAAGCTCCCATGTAGACTGAGAGTGTGACAAGTTCCCATGGAGACTGAGAGTGTGAAAAGTTCCCTTGGAGACCGAGAGTGTGACAAGTTCCCATGGAGACCGAGAGTGTGACAAGTCCACATGGAGACTGAGCGTGTGACAAATTCCCATGTAGACTGAGAGTGTGACAAGTTCCCATGTAGACTGAGAGTGTGACAAGTTCCCATGGAGACTGAGAGTGCGACAAGTTCCCCATCCATGGAGACTAAGAGTGCGACAAGTTCCCTTGTAGACTGAGAGTGTGACAAGTTCCCATGGAGACTGATGGTGTGACAGGTTCCCATGTAGACTGAGAGTGTGACAGGTTCCCATGGAGACTGAGAGTGTGACAAGTTTCCATGGAGACTGAGAATGTGACAGGTTCCCATGTAGACTGAGAGTGTGACAAGTTCCCATGTAGACAGAGAGTGTGACAAGTTCCCATGGAGTCTGAGCGCCTGACAAGTTCCGATGGAGACTTAGAGTGTGAGAAGTTCTCACGGAGACTGAAAGTGTGACAAGTTCCCATGGAGACTGAGGGTGTGACAAGTTCCCGTGGAGACTGAGAGTGTGACATATTCCCGTGGAGACTGAGAGTGTGACATGTTCCCATGTAGACTGAGAGTGTGACAAGTTCCCATCTGGACTGAGAGTGTGACAAGTTCCCATGGAGACTGAGAGTGCGACAAGTTCCCCATCCATGGAGACTAAAAGTGCGACAAGTTCCCTTGTAGACTGAGAGTGTGACAAGTTCCCATGGTGACTGATGGTGTGACACGTTCCCATGTAGACTGAGAGTGTGACAAGTTCCCATGGACACTGAGAGTGTGACAGGTTCCCATGGAGACTGATAGTGTGACAAGTTTCCATGGAGACTGAGAGTGTGACAGGTTCCCATGTAGACTGAGAGTGTGCCAAGTTCCCTTGGAGACCGAGAGTGTGACAAGTTCCCATGGAGACCGAGAGTGTGACAAGTCCCCATGGAGACTGAGCGTCTGACAAATTCCCATGTAGACTGAGAGTGTGACAAGTTCCCATGTAGACTGA
Organism: Mobula birostris; assembly: GCF_030028105.1. Lineage (NCBI taxonomy): Eukaryota > Metazoa > Chordata > Chondrichthyes > Myliobatiformes > Myliobatidae > Mobula > Mobula birostris. The sequence continues at coordinate 38,805 of NW_027275301.1, forward strand.
GAGTGTGACAAGTTCCCATGGAGACTGAGAGTGCAACAAGTTCCCCATCCATGGAGACTAAGAGTGCGACAAGTTCCCTTGTAGACTGAGAGTGTGATAAGTTCCCATGGAGACTGATGGTGTGACAGGTTCCCATGTAGACTGAGAGTGTGACAAGTTCCCATGGAGACTGAGAGTGTGACAAGTTTCCATGGAGACTGAGAGTGTGAAAGGTTTCCATGTAGACTGAGAGTGTGACAAGTTTCCATGGAGACCTAGAGTGTGACAAGTTCCCATGGAGACCGAGAGTGTGACAAGTTCCCATGGAGACTGAGCGTGTGACAAATTCCCATGTAGACTGAGAGTGTGACAAGTTCCCATGTAGACTGAGAGTGTGACAAGTTCCCATGGAGACTGAGAGTGTGACAAGTTCTCAGGTGGACTGAGAGTGTGACAAGCTCCCATGGAGACTGAGAGTGTGACAAGTTTCCATGGAGAAAGAGAGTGTGACAAGTTCCCATGTAGACTGAGAGTGTGACAAGTTCCCATGCAGACTGAGAGTGTGACAAGGTCTCATGGAGACTGAGAGTGTGACAAGTTCCCATGGAGACTGAGAGTGTGACAAGTTTCCATGGATACCTAGAGTGTGACCAGTTCCCATGTAGACTGAGAGTGTGACATGTTCCCGTGGAGACTGAGAGTGTGAGAATCTCCCATGTAGACTGAAAGTGTGACAAGTTCCCAAGTAGACTGAGAGTGTGACAAGTTCCCATGGAGACTGAGAGTGTGACAAGTTCCCATGGAGACTGAGAGTGTGACAAGTTACCATGGAGACCGAGAGTGTGACAAGATCCCATGGAGACCGAGAGTGTGACAAGTTCCCATGGAGACTGAGCGTGTGACAAATTCCCATGTAGACTGAGAGTGTGACAAGTTCCCATGTAGACTGAGAGTGTGACAAGTTCCCATGGAGACTGAGAGTGCGACAAGTTCCCCATCCATGGAGACTAAGAGTGCGACAAGTTCCCTTGTAGACTGAGAGTGTGACAAGTTCCCATGGAGTCTGATGGTGTGACAGGTTCCCATGTAGACTGAGAGTGTGACAAGTTTCCATGGAGACTGAGAGTGTGACAGGTTCCCATGTAGACTGAGAGTGTGACAAGTTCCCATGGAGACTGAGAGGGTGAAAATTTCCCATGGAGACTGAGAGTGTGACAAGTTCTCATGTAGACTGAGAGTGTGACAAGTTCCCATGGAGACTGAGAGTGTGACATGTTCCCATGGAGACTGAGAGTGTGACAAGTTTCCATGGAGACTGAGAGTGTGACAAGTTCCCATGTTGACTGAAAGTGTGACAAGTTTCCATGGAGACTGACAGTGTGACAAGTTCTCATGTGGACTGAGAGTGTGACAAGTTCTCATGGAGACTGAGAGTGTGACAAGTTCCCATGTAGACCGAGAGTGTGACAAGTTCCCACGGAGACTGAGAGTGTGACAAGTTCCCTTGGAGACCGAGAGTTTGACAAGTTCCCATGGAGACCGAGAGTGTGACAAGTCCTCATGGAGACTGAGCGTGTGACAAATTCCCATGTAGGCTGAGAGTGTGACAAGTTCCCATGTAGACTGAGAGTGTGACAAGTTCCCATGGAGACTGAGAGTGCGACAAGTTCCCCATCCATGGAGACTAAAAGTGCGACAAGTTCCCTTGTAGACTGAGAGTGTGACAAGTTCCCATGGTGACTGATGGTGTGACACGTTCCCATGTAGACTGAGAGTGTGACAAGTTCCCATGGACACTGAGAGTGTGACAGGTTCCCATGGAGACTGATAGTGTGACAAGTTTCCATGGAGACTGAGAGTGTGACAGGTTCCCATGTAGACTGAGAGTGTGACAAGTTCCCTTGGAGACCGAGAGTGTGACAAGTTCCCATGGAGACCGAGAGTGTGACAAGTCCCCATGGAGACTGAGCGTCTGACAAATTCCCATGTAGACTGAGAGTGTGACAAGTTCCCATGTAGACTGAGAGTGCGACAAGTTCCCATGGAGACTGAGAGTGCAACAAGTTCCCCATCCATGGAGACTAAGAGTGCGACAAGTTCCCTTGTAGACTGAGAGTGTGATAAGTTCCCATGGAGACTGATGGTGTGACAGGTTCCCATGTAGACTGAGAGTGTGACAAGTTCCCATGGAGACTGAGAGTGTGACAAGTTTCCATGGAGACTGAGAGTGTGAAAGGTTTCCATGTAGACTGAGAGTGTGACAAGTTTCCATGGAGACCTAGAGTGTGACAAGTTCCCATGGAGACTGAGCGTGTGACAAATTCCCATGTAGACTGAGAGTGTGACAAGTTCCCATGTAGACTGAGAGTGTGACAAGTTCCCATGGAGACTGAGAGTGTGACAAGTTCTCATGTGGACTGAGAGTGTGACAAGCTCCCATGGAGACTGAGAGTGTGACAAGGTCCCATGCAGACTGAGAGTGTGACAAGGTCTCATGGAGACTGAGAGTGTGACAAGTTCCCATGGAGACTGAGAGTGTGACAAGTTTCCATGGATACCTAGAGTGTGACAAGTTCCCCTGGAGACCGAGAGTGTGACAAGTTCCCATGGAGACCGAGAGTGTGACAAGTTCCCATGGAGACTGAGCGTGTGACAAATTCCCATGTAGACTGAGAGTGTGACAAGTTCCCATGTAGACTGAGAGTGTGACAAGTTCCCATGGAGACTGAGAGTGCGACAAGTTCCCCATCCATGGAGACTAAGAGTGCGACAAGTTCCCTTGTAGACTGAGAGTGTGACAAGTTCCCATGGAGACTGATGGTGTGACAGGTTCCCATGTAGACTGAGAGTGTGACAAGTTCCCAAGTAGACTGAGAGTGTGACAAGTTCCCATGGAGACTGAGAGTGTGACAAGTTCCCATGGAGACTGAGAGTGTGACAAGTTTCCATGGAGACCTAGATTGTGACAAGTTCCCATGGAGACCGAGGGTGTGACAAGTTCCCATGGAGACTGAGCGTGTGACAAATTCCCATGTAGATTGAGAGTGTGAAAAGTTCCCATGTAGACTGAGAGTGTGACATGTTCCAATGGAGACTGAGAGTGTGACAAGCTCCCATGGAGAAAGAGATTGTGACAAGTTCCCTTGTAGACTGAGAGTGTGACAAGATCCCATGCAGACTGAGAGTGTGATAATGTCTCATGGAGACTGAGAGTGTGACAAGTTCCCATGGAGACTGAGAGTGCGACAAGTTCCCCATCCATGGAGACTAAGAGGGCGACAAGTTCCCTTGTAGACTGAGAGTGTGGCAAGTTCCCATGGAATCTGATGGTGTGACAGGTTCCAATGTAGACTGAGAGTGTGACAAGTTTCCATGGAGCCTGAGAGTGTGACAGGTTCCCATGTAGACTGAGAGTGTGACATGTTCCCATGTAGACTGAGAGTGTGACAAGTTCCCATGGAGACTGAGAGGGTGAAAATTTCCCATGGAGACTGAGAGTGTGACAAGTTCTCATGTAGACTGGGAGTGTGACAAGTTCCCATGTAGACTGAGAGTGTGACAAGTTCCCATGGAGTCTGAGAGTGTGACATGTTCCCATGGAGACTGAGAGTGTGACAAGTTCCCATGGAGACTGAGGGTGTGACAAGTTCCCGTGGAGACTGAGAGTGTGACATGTTCCCGTGGAGACTGAGAGTGTGAGAAGCTCCCATGTAGACTGAGAGTGTGACAAGTTCCCATGGAGACTGAGAGTGTGACAAGTTCCCATGGAGACTGAGAGTGTGAAAAGTTCCCTTGGAGACCGAGAGTGTGACAAGTTCCCATGGAGACCGAGAGTGTGACAAGTCCACATGGAGACTGAGCGTGTGACAAATTCCCATGTAGACTGAGAGTGTGACAAGTTCCCATGTAGACTGAGAGTGTGACAAGTTCCCATGGAGACTGAGAGTGCGACAAGTTCCCCATCCATGGAGACTAAGAGTGCGACAAGTTCCCTTGTAGACTGAGAGTGTGACAAGTTCCCATGGAGACTGATGGTGTGACAGGTTCCCATGTAGACTGAGAGTGTGACAGGTTCCCATGGAGACTGAGAGTGTGACAAGTTTCCATGGAGACTGAGAATGTGACAGGTTCCCATGTAGACTGAGAGTGTGACAAGTTCCCATGTAGACAGAGAGTGTGACAAGTTCCCATGGAGTCTGAGCGCCTGACAAGTTCCGATGGAGACTTAGAGTGTGAGAAGTTCTCACGGAGACTGAAAGTGTGACAAGTTCCCATGGAGACTGAGGGTGTGACAAGTTCCCGTGGAGACTGAGAGTGTGACATATTCCTGTGGAGACTGAGAGTGTGAGAAGCTCCCGTGTAGACTGAAAGTGTGACAAGTTCCCATGTAGACTGAAAGAGTGACAAGTTCCCAAGTAGACTGAGAGTGTGACAAGTTCCCATGGAGACTGAGAGTGTGACAAGTTCCCATGGAGACTGAGAGTGTGACAAGTTTCCATGGAGACCTAGAGCGTGACAAGTTCCCATGGAGACCGAGAGTGTGACAAGTTCCCATGGAGACTCAGCGTGTGACAAATTCCCATGTAGACTGAGAGTGTGACAAGTTCCCATGCAGACTGAGAGTGTGACAAGTTCCCATGGAGACTGAGAGTGTGACATGTTCCCATGGAGACTGAGAGTGTGACAAGTTCCCATGTAGACTGAGAGTGTGACAAGTTCCCATGGAGTCTGAGCACCTGACAACTTCCCATGGAGACTTAGAGTGTGAGAAGTTCTCACGGAGACTGAAAGTGTGACAAGTTCCCATGGAGACTGAGGGTGTGACAAGTTCCCATGGAGACTGAGAGTGTGACATGTTCCCGTGGAGACTGAGAGTGTGAGAAGCTCCCGTGTAGACAGAAAGTGTGACAAGTTCCAATGGAGACAGAGAGTGTGACATGTTCCCGTGGAGACTGAGAGTGTGAGAATCTCCCATGTAGACTGAAAGTGTGACAAGTTCCCAAGTAGACTGAGAGAGTGACAAGTTCCCATGGAGACTGAGAGTGTGACAAGTTCTCATGTGGACTGAGAGTGTGACAAGTTCCCATGGAGACTGAGAGTGTGACAAGTTTCCATGGAGAAAGAGAGTGTGACAAGTTCCCATGTAGACTGAGAGTGTGACAAGTTCCCATGCAGACTGAGAGTGTGACAAGGTCTCATGGAGACTGAGAGTGTGACAAGTTCCCATGGAGACTGAGAGTGTGACAAGTTTCCATGGATACCTAGAGTGTGACAAGTTCCCATGGAGACCGAGAGTGTGACAAGTTCCCATGGAGACTGAGCGTGTGACAAATTCCCATGTAGACTGAGAGTGTGAAAAGTTCCCATGTAGAATGAGAGTGTGACATGTTCCCATGGAGACTGAGAGTGTGACAAGCTCCCATGGAGAAAGAGATTGTGACAAGTTCCCTTGTAGACTGAGAGTGTGACAAGTTCCCATGCAGACTGAGAGCGTGATAATGTCTCATGGAGACTGAGAGTGTGACAAGTTCCAATGGAGACTGAGAGTGCGACAAGTTCCCCATCCATGGAGACTAAGAGGGCGACAAGTTCCCTTGTAGACTGAGAGTGTGACAAGTTCCCATGGAATCTGATGGTGTGACAGGTTCCCATGTAGACTGAGAGTGTGACAAGTTTCCATGGAGACTGAGAGTGTGACAGGTTCCCATGTAGACTGAGAGTGTGACATGTTCCCATGTAGTCTGAGAGTGTGACAAGTTCCCATGGAGACTGAGAGGGTGAAAATTTCCCATGGAGACTGAGAGTGTGACAAGTTCTCATGTAGACTGGGAGTGTGACAAGTTCCCATGTAGACTGAGAGTGTGACAAGTTCCCATGGAGTCTGAGAGTGTGACATGTTCCCATGGAGACTGAGAGTGTGACAAGTTCCCATGGAGACTGAGGGTGTGACAAGTTCCCGTGGAGACTGAGAGTGTGACATGTTCCCGTGGAGACTGAGAGTGTGAGAAGCTCCCATGTAGACTGAGAGTGTGACAAGTTCCCATGGAGACTGAGAGTGTGACAAGTTCCCATGGAGACTGAGAGTGTGAAAAGTTCCCTTGGAGACCGAGAGTGTGACAAGTTCCCATGGAGACCGAGAGTGTGACAAGTCCCCATGGAGACTGAGCGTGTGACAAATTCCCATGTAAACTGAGAGTGTGACAAGTTCCCATGTAGACTGAGAGTGTGACAAGTTCCCATGGAGACTGAGAGTGCGACAAGTTCCCCATCCATGGAGACTAAGAGTGCGACAAGTTCCCTTGTAGACTGAGAGTGTGACAAGTTCCCATGGAGACTGATGGTGTGACAGGTTCCAATGTAGACTGAGAGTGTGACAGGTTCCCATGGAGACTGAGAGTGTGACAAGTTTCCATGGAGACTGAGAATGTGACAGGTTCCCATGTAGACTGAGAGTGTGACAAGTTCCCATGTAGACTGAAAGTGTGACAAGTTCCCATGGAGACTGAGAGTATGACATGTTCCCGTGGAGACTGAGAGTGTGAGAAGCTCCCATGTAGACTGAGAGTGTGACAAGTTCCCATGTAGACTGAGAGTGTGACAAGTTCCCATGGAGACTGAGAGTGTGACAAGTTACCATGGAGACTGAGAGTGTGACAAGTTTCCATGGAGACCTAGAGCGTGACAAGTTCCCATGGAGACCGAGAGTGTGACAAGTTCCCATGGAGACTGAGCGTGTGACAAATTCCCATGTAGACTGAGAGTGTGACATGTTCCCATGTAGACTGAGAGTGTGACAAGTTCCCATGGAGACTGAGAGTGTGACAGGTTCCCATGGAGACTGAGAGTGTGACAAGTTCCCATGTAGAGTGAGAGTGTGACAAGTTCCCATGGAGTCTGAGCACCTGACAACTTCCCATGGAGACTTAGAGTGTGAGAAGTTCTCACGGAGACTGAAAGTGTGACAAGTTCCCATGGAGACTGAGGGTGTGACAAGTTCCCGTGGAGACTGAGATTGTGACTTGTTCCCGTGGAGACTGAGAGTGTGAGAAGCTCCCGTGTAGACTGAAAGTGTGACAAGTTCCCATGGAGACTGAAAGTGTGACATGTTCCCGTGGAGACTGAGAGTGTGAGAAGCTCCCATGTAGACTGAAGGTGTGACAAGTTCCCAAGCAGACTGAGAGTGTGACAAGTTCCCATGGAGACTGAGAGTGTGACAAGCTCCCATGGAGACTGAGCGTGTGACAAATTGCCATGTAGACTGAGAGTGTGACAAGTTCCCATGTAGACTGAGAGTGTGACAAGTTCCCATGGAGTCTGATGGTGTGACAGGTTCCCATGTAGACTGAGAGTGTGACAAGTTTCCATGGGGACTGAGAGTGTGACAGGTTCCCATGGACACTGAGAGTGTGACAAGTTTCCATGGAGACCTAGAGTGTGAAAAGTTCCCATGGAGACCGAGAGTGTGACAAGTTCCATTGTAGACTGAGAGTGTGACAAGTTCCCATGGAGTCTGATGGTGTGACAGGTTCCCATGTAGACTGAGAGTGTGACAAGTTTCCATGGAGACTGAGAGTGTGACAGGTTCCCATGTAGACTGAGAGTGTGACAAGTTCCCAAGTAGACTGAGAGTGTGACAAGTTCCCATGGAGACTGAGAGGGTGACAATTTCCCATGGAGATTGAGAGTGTGACAAGTTCTCATGTAGACTGAGATTGTGACAAGTTCCCATGGAGACTGAGAGTGTGACATGTTCCCATGGAGACTGAGAGTGTGACAAGTTCCCATGTAGACTGAAAGTGTGACAAGTTTCCATGGAGACTGACAGTGTGACAAGTTCTCATGTGGACTGAGAGTGTGACAAGTTCTCATGGAGACTGAGAGTGTGACAAGTTCCCATGTAGACCGAGAGTGTGACAAGTTCCCACGGAGACTGAGAGTGTGACAAGTTCCCCTGGAGACTGAGAGTGTGACAAGTTCCCGTGGAGACTGAGAGTGTGACATGTTCCCGTGGAGACCGAGAATGTGAGAAGTTCCCATGGAGACCGAGAGTGTGACAAGTCCCCATGGAGACTGAGCGTGTGACAAATTCCCATGGAGACTGAGAGTGTGATAAGTTCCCATGGAGACTGAGAGTGTGACAAGTTCCCATGGAGACTGAGAGTGCGACAAGCTCCCATGTAGACTGAGACTGTGACAAGTTCCCATGGGGACTTAGAGTGTGAGAAGTTCTCACGGAGACTGAAAGTGTGACAAGTTCCCATGGAGACTGAGGGTGTGACAAGTTCCCGTGCAGTCTGAGAGTGTGACATGTTCCCGTGGAGACTGAGAGTGTGAGAAGCTCCCGTGTAGACTGAAAGTGTGACAAGTTCGCATGGAGACTGAGAGTGTGACATGTTCCCGTGGAGATTGAGGATGTGAGAAGCTCCCATGTAGACTGAAAGTGTGACAAGTTCCCAAGTAGACTGAGAGTGTGACAAGTTTCCATGGAGACTGAGAGTGTGACAAGCTCCCATGGAGACTGAGAGTGTGACAAGTTTCCATGGAGACCTAGAGTGTGACAAGTTCCCATGGAGACCGAGAGTGTGACAAGTTCCCATGGAGACTGAGCGTGTGACAAATTCCCATGTAGACTGAGAGTGTGACAAGTCCCCATGTAGACTGAGAGTGTGACAAGTTCCCATGGAGACTGAGAGTGCGACAAGTTCCCCATCCATGGAGACTAAGAGTGCGACAAGTTCCCTTGTAGACTGAGAGTGTGACAAGTTCCCATGGAGACTGAGAGTGTGACAGGTTCCCATGGAGACTGAGATTGTGACAAGTTTCCATGGAGACTGAGAGTGTGACAGGTTCCCATGTAGACTGAGAGTGTGAGAAGTTCCCATGTAGACTGAGAGTGTGACAAGTTCCCATGGAGTCTGAGCGCCTGACAAGTTCCCATGCAGACTTAGAGTGTGAGAAGTTCTCATGGAGACTGAAAGTGTGACAAGTTCCCATGGAGACTGAGGGTGTGACAAGTTCCCGTGGAGACTGAGAGTGTGACATGTTCCCGTGGAGACTGAGAGTGTGAGAAGCTCCCGTGTAGACTGAAAGTGTGACAAGTTCCAATGGAGACTGAGAGTGTGACATGTTCCCGTAGAGACTGAGAGTGTGAGAATCTCCCATGTAGACTGAAAGTGTGACAAGTTCCCAAGTAGACTGAGAGTGTGACAAGTTCCCATGGAGACTGAGAGTGTGACAAGTTCCCATGGAGACTGAGAGTGTGACAAGTTTCCATGGAGACCTAGAGTGTGACAAGTTCCCATGGAGACCGAGAGTGTGACAAGTTCCCATGGAGACTGAGCGTGTGACAAATTCCCATGTAGACTGAGAGTGTGACAAGTTCCCATGTAGACTGAGAGTGTGACAAGTTCCCATGGAGACTGAGAGTTCGACAAGTTCCCCATCCATGGAGACTAAGAGTGCGACAAGTTCCCTTGTAGACTGAGAGTGTGACAAGTTCCCATGGAGTCTGATGGTGTGACAGGTTCCCATGTAGACTGAGAGTGTGACAAGTTTCCATGGAGACTGAGAGTGTGACAGGTTCCCATGTAGACCGAGAGTGTGAGAAGTTCCAATGAAGACTGAGAGTGTGACAAGTTCCCATGGAGTCTGAGCGCCTGACAAGTTCCCATGGAAACTTAGAGTGTGAGAAGTTCTCACGGAGGCTGAGAGTGTGACAAGTTCCCACGGAGACGGAGAGTGTCACAAGTTCCCATGGAGCCTGAGAGTGTGACAAGTTCTCATGTAGACTGAGAGTGTGACAAGTTCCCATGGAGACTGAGAGTGTGACAAGTTCCCATGGAGACTGAGAGTGTGACAAATTCTCATGGAGACTGAGAGTGTGGCAAGTTCCCAAGTAGACTGAGAGTGTGACAAGTTTCCATGGAGTCTGAGAGTGTGACAAGTTCCCACGTAGACTGAGAGTGTGACAAGTTCCCATGGAGACTGAGAGTGTGACAAGTTCTCATGTGGACTGAGAGTGTGACAAGTTCCCATGGAGACTGAGAGTGTGACAAGTTTCCATGGAGAAAGAGAGTGTGACAAGTTCCCATGTAGACTGAGAGTGTGACAAGTTCCCATGCAGACTGAGAGTGTGACAAGGGGTCATGGATACCTAGAGTGTGACAAGTTCCCCTGGAGACCGAGAGTGTGACAAGTTCCCATGGAGACCGAGAGTGTGACAAGTTCCCATGGAGACTGAGCGTGTGACAAATTCCCATGTAGACTGACAGTGTGACAAGTTCCCATGTAGACTGAGAGTCTGAGAAGTTCCCATGGAGACGGAGAGTGCGACAAGTTCCCCATCCATGGAGACTAAGAGTGCGACAAGTTCCCTTGTAGACTGAGAGTGTGACAAGTTCCCATGGAGACTGATGGTGTGACAGGTTCCCATGTAGACTGAGAGTGTGACAAGTTCCCAAGTAGACTGAGAGTGTGAAATGTTCCCATGTAGACTGAGAGTGTGACAAGTTCCCATGGAGACTGAGAGGGTGACAATTTCCCATGGAGACTGAGAGTGTGACAAGTTCCCATGGAGACATAGAGTGCGACAAGTTCCCCATCCATGGAGACTAAGAGTGCGACAAGTTCCCTTGTAGACTGAGAGTGTGACAAGTTCCCATGGAGTCTGATGGTGTGACAGGTTCCCATGTAGACTGAGAGAGTGACAAGTTTCCATGGAGACTGAGAGTGTGACAGGTTCCCATGTAGACTGAGAGTGTGACATGTTCCCATGTAGACTGAGAGTGTGACAAGTTCCCATGGAGACTGAGAGGGTGACAATTTCCCATGGAGACTGAGAGTGTGACAAGTTCCCATGTAGACTGAGAGTGTGACAAGTTCCCATGGAGTCTGAGAGTGTGACATGTTCCCATGGAGACTGAGAGTGTGACAAGTTCCCATGGAGACTGAGGGTGTGACAAGTTCCCGTGGAGACTGAGAGTGTGACATGTTCCCGTGGAGACTGAGAGTGTGAGAAGCTCCCATGTAGACTGAGAGTGTGACAAGTTCCCATGGAGACTGAGAGTGTGACAAGTTCCCATGGAGACTGAGAGTGTGAAAAGTTCCCTTGGAGACCGAGAGTGTGACAAGTTCCCATGGAGACCGAGAGTGTGACAAGTCCCCATGGAGACTGAGCGTGTGACAAATTCCCATGTAGACTGAGAGTGTGACAAGTTCCCATGTAGACTGAGAGTGTGACAAGTTCCCATGGAGACTGAGAGTGCGACATGTTCCCGTGGAGATTGAGGATGTGAGAAGCTCCCATGTAGACTGAAAGTGTGACAAGTTCCCAAGTAGACTGAGAGTGTGACAAGTTTCCATGGAGACTGAGAGTGTGACAAGCTCCCATGGAGACTGAGAGTGTGACAAGTTTCCATGGAGACCTAGAGTGTGACAAGTTCCCATGGAGACCGAGAGTGTGACAAGTTCCCATGGAGACTGAGCGTGTGACAAATTCCCATGTAGACTGAGAGTGTGACAAGTCCCCATGTAGACTGAGAGTGTGACAAGTTCCCATGGAGACTGAGAGTGCGACAAGTTCCCCATCCATGGAGACTAAGAGTGCGACAAGTTCCCTTGTAGACTGAGAGTGTGACAAGTTCCCATGGAGACTGAGAGTGTGACAGGTTCCCATGGAGACTGAGATTGTGACAAGTTTCCATGGAGACTGAGAGTGTTACAGGTTCCCATGTAGACTGAGAGTGTGAGAAGTTCCCATGTAGACTGAGAGTGTGACAAGTTCCCATGGAGTCTGAGCGCCTGACAAGTTCCCATGCAGACTTAGAGTGTGAGAAGTTCTCATGGAGACTGAAAGTGTGACAAGTTCCCATGGAGACTGAGGGTGTGACAAGTTCCCGTGGAGACTGAGAGTGTGACATGTTCCCGTGGAGACTGAGAGTGTGAGAAGCTCCCGTGTAGACTGAAAGTGTGACAAGTTCCAATGGAGACTGAGAGTGTGACATGTTCCCGTAGAGACTGAGAGTGTGAGAATCTCCCATGTAGACTGAAAGTGTGACAAGTTCCCAAGTAGACTGAGAGTGTGACAAGTTCCCATGGAGACTGAGAGTGTGACAAGTTCCCATGGAGACTGAGAGTGTGACAAGTTTCCATGGAGACCTAGAGTGTGACAAGTTCCCATGGAGACCGAGAGTGTGACAAGTTCCCATGGAGACTGAGCGTGTGACAAATTCCCATGTAGACTGAGAGTGTGACAAGTTCCCATGTAGACTGAGAGTGTGACAAGTTCCCATGGAGACTGAGAGTTCGACAAGTTCCCCATCCATGGAGACTAAGAGTGCGACAAGTTCCCTTGTAGACTGAGAGTGTGACAAGTTCCCATGGAGTCTGATGGTGTGACAGGTTCCCATGTAGACTGAGAGTGTGACAAGTTTCCATGGAGACTGAGAGTGTGACAGGTTCCCATGTAGACCGAGAGTGTGAGAAGTTCCAATGAAGACTGAGAGTGTGACAAGTTCCCATGGAGTCTGAGCGCCTGACAAGTTCCCATGGAAACTTAGAGTGTGAGAAGTTCTCACGGAGGCTGAGAGTGTGACAAGTTCCCACGGAGACGGAGAGTGTCACAAGTTCCCATGGAGCCTGAGAGTGTGACAAGTTCTCATGTAGACTGAGAGTGTGACAAGTTCCCATGGAGACTGAGAGTGTGACAAGTTCCCATGGAGACTGAGAGTGTGACAAATTCTCATGGAGACTGAGAGTGTGGCAAGTTCCCAAGTAGACTGAGAGTGTGACAAGTTTCCATGGAGTCTGAGAGTGTGACAAGTTCCCACGTAGACTGAGAGTGTGACAAGTTCCCATGGAGACTGAGAGTGTGACAAGTTCTCATGTGGACTGAGAGTGTGACAAGTTCCCATGGAGACTGAGAGTGTGACAAGTTTCCATGGAGAAAGAGAGTGTGACAAGTTCCCATGTAGACTGAGAGTGTGACAAGTTCCCATGCAGACTGAGAGTGTGACAAGGGTTCATGGAGACTGAGATTGTGACAAGTTCCCATGGGGACTGAGAGTGTGACAAGTTTCCATGGATACCTAGAGTGTGACAAGTTCCCCTGGAGACCGAGAGTGTGACAAGTTCCCATGGAGACCGAGAGTGTGACAAGTTCCCATGGAGACTGAGCGTGTGACAAATTCCCATGTAGACTGACAGTGTGACAAGTTCCCATGTAGACTGAGAGTCTGAGAAGTTCCCATGGAGACGGAGAGTGCGACAAGTTCCCCATCCATGGAGACTAAGAGTGCGACAAGTTCCCTTGTAGACTGAGATTGTGACAAGTTCCCATGGAGACTGATGGTGTGACAGGTTCCCATGTAGACTGAGAGTGTGACAAGTTCCCAAGTAGACTGAGAGTGTGAAATGTTCCCATGTAGACTGAGAGTGTGACAAGTTCCCATGGAGACTGAGAGGGTGACAATTTCCCATGGAGACTGAGAGTGTGACAAGTTCCCATGGAGACATAGAGTGCGACAAGTTCCCCATCCATGGAGACTAAGAGTGTGACAAGTTCCCTTGTAGACTGAGAGTGTGACAAGTTCCCATGGAGTCTGATGGTGTGACAGGTTCCCATGTAGACTGAGAGAGTGACAAGTTTCCATGGAGACTGAGAGTGTGACAGGTTCCCATGTAGACTGAGAGTGTGACATGTTCCCATGTAGACTGAGAGTGTGACAAGTTCCCATGGAGACTGAGAGGGTGACAATTTCCCATGGAGACTGAGAGTGTGACAAGTTCCCATGTAGACTGAGAGTGTGACAAGTTCCCATGGAGTCTGAGAGTGTGACATGTTCCCATGGAGACTGAGAGTGTGACAAGTTCCCATGGAGACTGAGGGTGTGACAAGTTCCCGTGGAGACTGAGAGTGTGACATGTTCCCGTGGAGACTGAGAGTGTGAGAAGCTCCCATGTAGACTGAGAGTGTGACAAGTTCCCATGGAGACTGAGAGTGTGACAAGTTCCCATGGAGACTGAGAGTGTGAAAAGTTCCCTTGGAGACCGAGAGTGTGACAAGTTCCCATGGAGACCGAGAGTGTGACAAGTCCCCATGGAGACTGAGCGTGTGACAAATTCCCATGTAGACTGAGAGTGTGACAAGTTCCCATGTAGACTGAGAGTGTGACAAGTTCCCATGGAGACTGAGAGTGCGACAAGTTCCCCATCCATGGGGACTAAGAGTGCGACAAGTTCCCTTGTAGACTGAGAGTGTGACAAGTTCCCATGGAGACTGATGGTGTGACAGGTTCCCATGTAGACTGAGAGTGTGACAGGTTCCCATGGAGACTGAGAGTGTGACAAGTTTCCATGGAGACTGAGAGTGTGACAAGTTCCCATGGAGTCTGAGCGCCTGACAAGTTCCCATGGAGACTTAGAGTGTGAGAAGTTCTCACGGAGACTGAAAGTGTGACAAGTTCCCATGGAGACTGAGGGTGTGACAAGTTCCCGTGGAGACTGAGAGTGTGACATATTCCCGTGGAGACTGAGAGTGTGAGAAGCTCCCGTGTAGACTGAAAGTGTGACAAGTTCCCATGGAGACTGAGAGTATGACATGTTCCCGTGGAGACTGAGAGTGTGAGAAGCTCCCATGTAGACTGAAAGTGTGACAAGTTCCCAAGTAGACTGAGAGTGTGACAAGTTCCCATGGAGACTGAGAGTGTGACAAGTTCCCATGGAGACTGAGAGTGTGACAAGTTTCCATGGAGACCTAGAGCGTGACAAGTTCCCATGGAGACCGAGAGTGTGACAAGTTCCCATGGAGACTGAGCGTGTGACAAATTCCCATGGAGACTGAGAGTGTGACAGGTTCCCATGGAGACTGACAGTGTGACAAGTTTCCATGGAGACTGAGAGTGTGACAGGTTCCCATGTAGACTGAGAGTGTGACAAGTTCCCATGTAGACTGAGAGTGTGACAAGTTCCCATGGAGTCTGAGCACCTGACAACTTCCCATGGAGACTTAGAGTGTGAGAAGTTCTCACGGAGACTGAAAGTGTGACAAGTTCCCATGGAGACTGAGGGTGTGACAAGTTCCCGTGGAGACTGAGATTGTGACATGTTCCCGTGGAGACTGAGAGTGTGAGAAGCTCCCGTGTAGACTGAAAGTGTGACAAGTTCCCATGGAGACTGAGAGTGTGACATGTTCCCGTGGAGACTGAGAGTTTGAGAAGCTCCCATGTAGACTGAAAGTGTGACAAGTTCCCAAGTAGACTGAGAGTGTGACAAGTTCCCATGGAGACTGAGAGTGTGACAAGCTCCCATGGAGACTGAGCGTGTGACAAATTGCCATGTAGACTGAGAGTGTGACAAGTTCCCATGTTGACTGAGAGTGGGACAAGTTCCCATGGAGACTGAGACTGCGACAATTTCCCCATCCATGGAGACTAAGAGTGCGACAAGTTCCCTTGTAGACTGAGAGTGTGACAAGTTCCCATGGAGTCTGATGGTGTGACAGGTTCCCATGTAGACTGAGAGTGTGACAAGTTTCCATGGAGTCTGAGAGTGTGACAAGTTCCCATGTAGACTGAGAGTGTGACAAGTTCCCATGGAGACTGAGAGTGTGACAAGGTCTCATGTGGACTGAGAGTGTGACAAGTTCCCATGGAGACTGAGAGTGTGACAAGTTTCCATGGAGAAAGAGAGTGTGACAAGTTCCCATGTAGACTGAGAGTGTGACAAGTTCCCATGCAGACTGAGAGTGTGACAAGGTCTCATGGAGACTGAGAGTGTGACAAGTTCCCATGGAGACTGAGAGTGTGACAAGTTTCCATGGATACCTAGAGTGTGACAAGTTCCCCTGGAGACCGAGAGTGTGACAAGTTCCCATGGAGACCGAGAGTGTGACAAGTTCCCATGGAGACTGAGCGTGTGACAAATTCCCATGTAGACTGACAGTCCGACAAGTTCCCATGTAGACTGAGAGTCTGAGAAGTTCCCATGGAGACTGAGAGTGCGACGAGTTCCCCATCCATGGAGACTAAGAGTGCGACAAGTTCCCTTGTAGACTGAGAGTGTGACAAGTTCCCATGGAGACTGATGGTGTGACAGGTTCCCATGTAGACTGAGAGTGTGACAAGTTCCCAAGTAGACTGAGAGTGTGACAAGTTCCCATGGAGACTGAGAGTGTGACAAGTTCCCATGGAGACTGAGAATGTGACAAGTTTCCATGGAGACCTAGAGTGTGACAAGTTCCCATGGAGACCGAGAGTGTGACAAGTTCCCATGGAGACTGAGCGTGTGACAAATTCCCATGTAGACTGAGAGTGTGACAAGTTCCCATGTAGACTGAGAGTGTGACATGTTCCCATGGAGACTGAGAGTGTGACAAGCTCCCATGGAGAAAGAGATTGTGACAAGTTCCCTTGTAGACTGATAGTGTGACAAGTTCCCATGCAGGCTGAGAGTGTGATAATGTCACATGGAGACTGAGAGTGTGACAAGTTCCCATGGAGACTTCGAGTGCGACAAGTTCCCCATCCATGGAGACTAAGAGTGCGACAAGTTCCCTTGTAGACTGAGAGTGTGACAAGTTCCCATGGAGTCTGATGGTGTGACAGGTTCCCATGTAGACTGAGAGAGTGAGAAGTTTCCATGGAGACTGAGAGTGTGACAGGTTCCCATGTAGACTGAGAGTGTGACATGTTCCCATGTAGACTTAGAGTGTGACAAGTTCCCATGGAGACTGAGAGGGTGACAATATCCCATGGAGACTGAGAGTGTGACAAGTTCCCATTTAGACTGAGAGTGTGACAAGTTCCCATGGAGTCTGAGAGTGTGACATGTTCCCATGGAGACTGAGAGTGTGACAAGTTCCCATGGAGACTGAGGGTGTGACAAGTTCCCGTGCAGACTGAGAGTGTGACATGTTCCCGTGGAGACTGAGAGTGTGAGAAACTCCCATGTAGACTGAGAGTGTGACAAGTTCCCATGGAGACTGAGAGTGTGACAAGTTCCCATGGAGACTGAGAGTGTGAAAAGTTCCCTTGGAGACCGAGAGTGTGACAAGTTCCCATGGAGACCGAGAGTGTGACAAGTCCCCATGGAGACTGAGCGTGTGACAAATTCCCATGTAGACTGAGAGTGTGACAAGTTCCCATGTAGACTGAGAGTGTGACTAGTTCCCATGGAGACTGAGAATGCGACAAGTTCCCCATCCATGGAGACTAAGAGTGCGACAAGTTCCCTTGTAGACTGAGAGTGTGACAAGTTCCCATGGAGACTGATGGTGTGACAGGTTCCCATGTAGACTGAGAGTGTGACAGGTTCCCATGGAGACTGAGAGTGTGACAAGTTTCCATGGAGACTGAGAATGTGACAGGTTCCCATGTAGACTGAGAGTGTGACAAGTTCCCATGTAGACAGAGAGTGTGAAAAGTTCCCATGGAGTCTGAGCGCCTGACAAGTTCCCATGGAGACTTAGAATCTGAGAAGTTCTCACGGAGACTGAAAGTGTGACAAGTTCACATGGAGACTGAGGGTGTGACAAGTTCCCGTGGAGACTGAGAGTGTGACATATTCCCGTGGAGACTGAGAGTGTGAGAAGCTCCCGTGTAGACTGAAAGTGTGACAAGTTCCCATGGAGACTGAGAGTATGACATGTTCCCGTGGAGACTGAGAGTGTGAGAAGCTCCCATGTAGACTGAAAGTGTGACAAGTTCCCAAGTAGACTGAGAGTGTGACAAGTTCCCATGGAGACTGAGAGTGTGACAAGTTCCCATGGAGACTGAGAGTGTGACAAGTTTCCATGGAGACCTAGAGCGTGACAAGTTCCCATGGAGACTGAGCGTGTGACAAATTCCCATGTAG
Source organism: Mobula birostris (assembly GCF_030028105.1). NCBI lineage: Eukaryota > Metazoa > Chordata > Chondrichthyes > Myliobatiformes > Myliobatidae > Mobula > Mobula birostris. The sequence goes on from NW_027275301.1 coordinate 56,634, forward strand.
ACTGAGAGTGTGACAAGTTCCCATGTAGACTGAGAGTCTGACAAGTTCCCATGGAGACTGAGAGTGTCACAAGTTCCCATGGAGCCTGAGAGTGTGACAAGTTCTCATAGAGACTGAGAGTGTGTCAAGTTCCCATGGAGACTGAGAGAGTGACAAGTTCCCATGGAGACTGAGAGTGTGATAAATTCTCATGGAGACTGAGAGTGTGGCAAGTTCCCAAGTAGACTGAGAGTGTGACAAGTTTCCATGGAGTCTGAGAGTGTGACAAATTCCCATGTAGACTGAGAGTGTGACAAGTTCCCATGGAGACTGAGAGTGTGACAGGTTCCCATGGAGACTGAGAGTGTGACAAGTTTCCATGGAGACTGAGAGTGTGACAGGTTCCCATGTAGACTGAGAGTGTGACAAGTTCCCATGGAGTCTGAGCACCTGACAACTTCCCATGGAGACTTAGAGTGTGAGAAGTTCTCACGGAGACTGAAAGTGTGACAAGTTCCCATGGAGACTGAGGGTGTGACAAGTTCCCGTGGAGACTGAGATTGTGACATGTTCCCGTGGAGACTGAGAGTGTGAGAAGCTCCCGTGTAGACTGAAAGTGTGACAAGTTCCCATGGAGACTGAGAGTGTGACATGTTCCCGTGGAGACTGAGAGTGTGAGAAGCTCCCATGTAGACTGAAAGTGTGACAAGTTCCCAAGTAGACTGAGAGTGTGACAAGTTCCCATGGAGACTGAGAGTGTGACAAGCTCCCATGGAGACTGAGCGTGTGACAAATTGCCATGTAGACTGAGAGTGTGACAAGTTCCCATGTTGACTGAGAGTGTGACAAGTTCCCATGGAGACTGAGACTGCGACAAGTTCCCCATCCATGGAGACTAAGAGTGCGACAAGTTCCCTTGTAGACTGAGAGTGTGACAAGTTCCCATGGAGTCTGATGGTGTGACAGGTTCCCATGTAGACTGAGAGTGTGACAAGTTTCCATGGGGACTGAGCGCCTGACAAGTTCCCATGGAGACTTACAGTGTGAGAAGTTCTCATGGAGACTGAGAGTGTGACAAGTTCCCATGGAGTCTGAGCGCCTGACAAGTTCCCATGGAGACTTACAGTGTGAGAAGTTCTCATGGAGACTGAGAGTGTGACAAGTTCCCACGGAGACTGAGAGTGTCACAAGTTCCCATGGAGCCTGAGAGTGTGACAAGTTCTCATAGAGACTGAGAGTGTGTCAAGTTCCCATGGAGACTGAGAGAGTGACAAGTTCCCATGGAGACTGAGAGTGTGATAAATTCTCATGGAGACTGAGAGTGTGGCAAGTTCCCAAGTAGACTGAGAGTGTGACAAGTTTCCATGGAGTCTGAGAGTGTGACAAATTCCGATGTAGACTGAGAGTGTGACAAGTTCCCATGGAGACTGAGAGTGTGACAGGTTCCCATGGAGACTGAGAGTGTGACAAGTTTCCATGGAGACTGAGAGTGTGACAAGTTCCCATGGAGACTGAGAGTGTGACAAGTTTCCATGGAGACCTAGAGCGTGACAAGTTCCCATGGAGACTGAGCGTGTGACAAATTCCCATGTAGACTGAGAGTGTGACAAGTTCCCATGTAGACTGAGAGTGTGACAAGTTCCCATGGAGACTGAGAGTGTCACAAGTTCCCATGGAGCCTGAGAGTGTGACAAGTTCTCATAGAGACTGAGAGTGTTTCAAGTTCCCATGGAGACTGAGAGAGTGACAAGTTCCCATGGAGATTGAGAGTGTGATAAATTCTCATGGAGACTGAGAGTGTGGCAAGTTCCCAAGTAGACTGAGAGTGTGACAAGTTTCCATGGAGTCTGAGAGTGTGACAAATTCCCATGTAGACTGAGAGTGTGACAAGTTCCCATGGAGACTGAGAGTGTGACAGGTTCCCATGGAGACTGAGAGTGTGACAAGTTTCCATGGAGACTGAGAGTGTGACAGGTTCCCATGTAGACTGAGAGTGTGACAAGTTCCCATGGAGTCTGAGCACCTGACAACTTCCCATGGAGACTTAGAGTGTGAGAAGTTCTCACGGAGACTGAAAGTGTGACAAGTTCCCATGGAGACTGAGGGTGTGACAAGTTCCCGTGGAGACTGAGATTGTGACATGTTCCCGTGGAGACTGAGAGTGTGAGAAGCTCCCGTGTAGACTGAAAGTGTGACAAGTTCCCATGGAGACTGAGAGTGTGACATGTTCCCGTGGAGACTGAGAGTGTGAGAAGCTCCCATGTAGACTGAAAGTGTGACAAGTTCCCAAGTAGACTGAGAGTGTGACAAGTTCCCATGGAGACTGAGAGTGTGACAAGCTCCCATGGAGACTGAGCGTGTGACAAATTGCCATGTAGACTGAGAGTGTGACAAGTTCCCATGTTGACTGAGAGTGTGACAAGTTCCCATGGAGACTGCGACTGCGACAAGTTCCCCATCCATGGAGACTAAGAGTGCGACAAGTTCCCTTGTAGACTGAGAGTGTGACAAGTTCCCATGGAGTCTGATGGTGTGACAGGTTCCCATGTAGACTGAGAGTGTGACAAGTTTCCATAGGGACTGAGCGCCTGACAAGTTCCCATGGAGACTTACAGTGTGAGAAGTTCTCATGGAGACTGAGAGTGTGACAAGTTCCCATGGAGTCTGAGCGCCTGACAAGTTCCCATGGAGAGTTACAGTGTGAGAAGTTCTCATGGAGACTGAGAGTGTGACAAGTTCCCACGGAGACTGAGAGTGTCACAAGTTCCCATGGAGCCTGAGAGTGTGACAAGTTCTCATAGAGACTGAGAGTGTGTCAAGTTCCCATGGAGACTGAGAGAGTGACAAGTTCCCATGGAGACTGAGAGTGTGATAAATTCTCATGGAGACTGAGAGTTTGGCAAGTTCCCAAGTAGACTGAGAGTGTGACAAGTTTCCATGGGGACTGAGCGCCTGACAAGTTCCCATGGAGACTTACAGTGTGAGAAGTTCTCATGGAGACTGAGAGTGTGACAAGTTCCCATGGAGTCTGAGCGCCTGACAAGTTCCCATGGAGACTTACAGTGTGAGAAGTTCTCATGGAGACTGAGAGTGTGACAAGTTCCCACGGAGACTGAGAGTGTCACAAGTTCCCATGGAGCCTGAGAGTGTGACAAGTTCTCATAGAGACTGAGAGTGTGTCAAGTTCCCATGGAGACTGAGAGAGTGACAAGTTCCCATGGAGACTGAGAGTGTGATAAATTCTCATGGAGACTGAGAGTGTGGCAAGTTCCCAAGTAGACTGAGAGTGTGACAAGTTTCCATGGAGTCTGAGAGTGTGACAAATTCCGATGTAGACTGAGAGTGTGACAAGTTCCCATGGAGACTGAGAGTGTGACAGGTTCCCATGGAGACTGAGAGTGTGACAAGTTTCCATGGAGACTGAGAGTGTGACAAGCTCCCATGGAGACTGAGAGTGTGACAAGTTTCCATGGAGACCTAGAGTGTGACAAGTTCCCATGGAGACCGAGAGTGTGACAAGTTCCCATGGAGACTGAGCGTGTGACAAATTCCCATGTAGACTGAGAGTGTGACAAGTCCCCATGTAGACTGAGAGTGTGACAAGTTCCCATGGAGACTGAGAGTGCGACAAGTTCCCCATCCATGGAGACTAAGAGTGCGACAAGTTCCCTTGTAGACTGAGAGTGTGACAAGTTCCCATGGAGACTGAGAGTGTGACAGGTTCCCATGGAGACTGAGATTGTGACAAGTTTCCATGGAGACTGAGAGTGTGACAGGTTCCCATGTAGACTGAGAGTGTGAGAAGTTCCCATGTAGACTGAGAGTGTGACAAGTTCCCATGGAGTCTGAGCGCCTGACAAGTTCCCATGCAGACTTAGAGTGTGAGAAGTTCTCATGGAGACTGAAAGTGTGACAAGTTCCCATGGAGACCGAGGGTGTGACAAGTTCCCGTGGAGACTGAGAGTGTGACATGTTCCCGTGGAGACTGAGAGTGTGAGAAGCTCCCGTGTAGACTGAAAGTGTGACAAGTTCCAATGGAGACTGAGAGTGTGACATGTTCCCGTAGAGACTGAGAGTGTGAGAATCTCCCATGTAGACTGAAAGTGTGACAAGTTCCCAAGTAGACTGAGAGTGTGACAAGTTCCCATGGAGACTGAGAGTGTGACAAGTTCCCATGGAGACTGAGAGTGTGACAAGTTTCCATGGAGACCTAGAGTGTGACAAGTTCCCATGGAGACCGAGAGTGTGACAAGTTCCCATGGAGACTGAGCGTGTGACAAATTCCCATGTAGACTGAGAGTGTGACAAGTTCCCATGTAGACTGAGAGTGTGACAAGTTCCCATGGAGACTGAGAGTTCGACAAGTTCCCCATCCATGGAGACTAAGAGTGCGACAAGTTCCCTTGTAGACTGAGAGTGTGACAAGTTCCCATGGAGTCTGATGGTGTGACAGGTTCCCATGTAGACTGAGAGTGTGACAAGTTTCCATGGAGACTGAGAGTGTGACAGGTTCCCATGTAGACCGAGAGTGTGAGAAGTTCCAATGAAGACTGAGAGTGTGACAAGTTCCCATGGAGTCTGAGCGCCTGACAAGTTCCCATGGAAACTTAGAGTGTGAGAAGTTCTCACGGAGGCTGAGAGTGTGACAAGTTCCCACGGAGACGGAGAGTGTCACAAGTTCCCATGGAGCCTGAGAGTGTGACAAGTTCTCATGTAGACTGAGAGTGTGACAAGTTCCCATGGAGACTGAGAGTGTGACAAGTTCCCATGGAGACTGAGAGTGTGACAAATTCTCATGGAGACTGAGAGTGTGGCAAGTTCCCAAGTAGACTGAGAGTGTGACAAGTTTCCATGGAGTCTGAGAGTGTGACAAGTTCCCACGTAGACTGAGAGTGTGACAAGTTCCCATGGAGACTGAGAGTGTGACAAGTTCTCATGTGGACTGAGAGTGTGACAAGTTCCCATGGAGACTGAGAGTGTGACAAGTTTCCATGGAGAAAGAGAGTGCGACAAGTTCCCCATCCATGGAGACTAAGAGTGCGACAAGTTCCCTTGTAGACTGAGAGTGTGACAAGTTCCCATGGAGACTGAGAGTGTGACAGGTTCCCATGGAGACTGAGATTGTGACAAGTTTCCATGGAGACTGAGAGTGTGACAGGTTCCCATGTAGACTGAGAGTGTGAGAAGTTCCCATGTAGACTGAGAGTGTGACAAGTTCCCATGGAGTCTGAGCGCCTGACAAGTTCCATGCAGACTTAGAGTGTCGAGAAGTTCTCATGGAGACTGAAAGTGTGACAAGTTCCCATGGAGACTGAGGGTGTGACAAGTTCCCGTGGAGACTGAGAGTGTGACATGTTCCCGTGGAGACTGAGAGTGTGAGAAGCTCCCGTGTAGACTGAAAGTGTGACAAGTTCCAATGGAGACTGAGAGTGTGACATGTTCCCGTAGAGACTGAGAGTGTGAGAATCTCCCATGTAGACTGAAAGTGTGACAAGTTCCCAAGTAGACTGAGAGTGTGACAAGTTCCCATGGAGACTGAGAGTGTGACAAGTTCCCATGGAGACTGAGAGTGTGACAAGTTTCCATGGAGACCTAGAGTGTGACAAGTTCCCATGGAGACCGAGAGTGTGACAAGTTCCCATGGAGACTGAGCGTGTGACAAATTCCCATGTAGACTGAGAGTGTGACAAGTTCCCATGTAGACTGAGAGTGTGACAAGTTCCCATGGAGACTGAGAGTTCGACAAGTTCCCCCATCCATGGAGACTAAGAGTGCGACAAGTTCCCTTGTAGACTGAGAGTGTGACAAGTTCCCATGGAGTCTGATGGTGTGACAGGTTCCCATGTAGACTGAGAGTGTGACAAGTTTCCATGGAGACTGAGAGTGTGACAGGTTCCCATGT
>NW_027275302.1:0-62466 GCF_030028105.1 Mobula birostris
AATACATTTCAATTTTACACCAAAGCACTTACTGCAAACCTAATGGCAACACCTAAGGTTAACTTTCCACATGATTATGAGCAGTTTGAAAGTTGTTTCATGGCTGTACACATCAACACAAAAAAGTTGTTATCTCAGTGCTGCTTAGACAATACAAATAGTATACATTTCAATTTTACACCAAAGCACTTACTGCAAACCTAATGGAAACAACTTAGTTTAACTTCCCACATGATTCTGAGATGTCTGAAAGTTGCTTCATACCTGTGCACATAAAGACAAAAAAGTTGTTTTCTCAGTGCATGCAATGCTTTTACAATACAAATAGTATACATTTCAATTTTACACCAAAGCACTTACTGCCAACCTAATGGAAACACCTTACGTTAACTTCCCACATGATTATGAGTAGTTTGAAAGTTGTTTCATGGCTGTACACATCAACACAAAAAAGTTGTTATCTCAGTGCATGCAAAGCTGAGACAGTACACATAGTATACATTTCAATTTTACACCAAAGCACTTACTGCAAACCTAATGGAAACACCTTACGTTAACTTCCCACATGATTATGAGTAGTTTGAAAGTTGTTTCATGGCTGTACACATCAACACAAAAAAGTTCTTATCTCAGTGCATGCAATGCTTAGACAATACAAATAGTATACGTTTCAATTTTACAGCAAAGCACTTACTGCAAAACTAATGGAAACAACTTAGATTAACTTCCCACATGATTCTGCGATGTCTGAAAGTTGTTTCATACCTGTGCACATAAAGACAAAAAAGTTGATTTCTCAGTGAATAGAATGCTTTTACATAAAAGTAGTTTATATTTCAATTGTACTCAAAAGTCCTGACTGCAAACCTAATGGAAACACCTTTGGTTAACTTCCCACATGAGTATGAGTAGGTTTAAAGTTGTTTCATGCCTCACTTCATCAAGACAAAAAAGTTACTTTTCAGTGCTACTCTGCTCTGACATTAAGATAGTATACATCTCAATTTCACACCAAAGTACTTACTGCAAACCTAATGGAAACACCTTAGGTTAACTTACCACATGATTATGAGTAGTTTGAAAGTTGTTTCATGGCTGTACACATCAACACAAAGAAGTTGTTATCTCAGTGCATGCAATGCTTAGAGAATACAAATAGTATAAATTTCAATTTTACACCAAAGCACTTACTGCAAACCTAATGGAAACAACTTAGATTAACTTCCCACATGATTCTGAGATGTCTGAAAGTTGTTTCATACCTGTGCACATCAAGACAAAAAAGTTGTTTTCTCAGTGCATGCAATGCTTTTACAATACAAATAGTATACATTTCAATTTTACACCAAAGCACTTACTGCAAACCTAATGGAAACAACTTAGATTAACTTCCCACATGATTCTGAGATGTCTGAAAGTTGTTTCATACCTGTGCACATCAAGACAATAAAGTTGTTTTCTCAGTGCATGCAATGCTTTTGCAATACAAATAGTATACATTTCAATTTTACACCAAAGCACTTACTGGAAACCTAATGGAAACACCTTAGGTTAACTTCCCACATCATTATGAGTAGCTTGTAAGTTGTTTCATGGCTGTACACATCAACACAAAAAAGTTGTTATCTCAGTGCATGCAATGCTTAGACAATACAAATAGTATACATTTCAATTTTACACCAAAGCACTTACTGCAAACCTAATGGAAACACTTTAAGTTAACTTCGCACATGATTCTGAGATGTCTGAAAGTTGTTTCATACCTGTGCACATAAAGACAAAAAAGTTGATTTCACAGTGAATAGAATGCTTTGACTTAAAAGTAGTATACATTTCAATTGTATTCAAAAGTCCTGACTGCAAACCTAATGGAAACACTTTAAGTTAACTTCCCACATGATTCTGAGATGTCTGAAAGTTGTTTCATACCTGTGCACATAAAGACAAAAAAGTTGATTTCATAGTGAATAGAATGCTTTGACTTAAAAGTAGTATACATTTCAATTGTACTCAAAAGTCCTGACTGCAAACCTAATGGAAACACCTTTGGTTAACTTCCCACATGAGTATGAGTAGGTTTAAAGTTGTTTCATGCCTCAGTTCATCAAGGCAAAAAAGTTACTTTTCAGTGCTACTATGCTCTGACATTAAGGTAGTATATATCTCAATTTTACACCAAAGTACTTACTGCAAACCTAATGGAAACACCTTAGGAGAACTTCCCAGATGATTCTGAGATGTCTGAAAGTTGTTTCATACCTGTGCATAAAAAGACAAAAAAGTTGATTTCTCAGTGAATAGAATGCTTTGACATAAATGCAGTTTCCATTTCAATTCTACTCAAAAGTCCAGACTGCAAACCTAATGGAAACACCTTAGGTTAACTTTCCACATGATTATGAGTAGTTTGAAAGTTGTTTCATGGCTGTACACATCAACACAAAAAAAGTTGTTATCTCAGTGCATGCAATGCTTTTACAATACAAATAGTATACATTTCAATTTTACACCAAAGCACTTACTGCAAACCTAATGGAAACAACTTAGTTTAACTTCCCACATGATTCTGAGATGTCTGAAAGTTGCTTCATACCTGTGCACATAAAGACAAAAAAGTTGTTTTCTCAGTGCATGCAATGCTTTTACAATACAAATAGTATACATTTCAATTTTACACCAAAGCACTTACTGCAAACCTAATGGAAACACCTTAGGTTAACTTTCCACATGATTATGAGTAGTTTGAAAGTTTTTTCATGGCTGTACACATCAACACAAAAAAGTTGTTATCGCAGTGCATGCAATGCTTAGACAATACAAATAGTATACATTTCAATTTTACACCAAAGCACTTACTGCAAACCTAAAGGAACAACTTAGATTAACTTCCCACATGATTCTGCGATGTCTGAAAGTTGTTTCATACCTGTGCACATAAAGACAAAAAAGTTGATTTCTCAGTGAATAGAATGCTTTTACATAAAAGTAGTTTCTATTTCAATTGTACTCAAAAGTCCTGACTGCAGACCGAATGGAAACACCTTTGGTTAACTTCCCACATGAGTATGAGTAGGTTTAAAGTTGTTTCATGCCTCACTTCATGAAGACAAAAAAGTTACTTTTCAGTGCTACTATGCTCTGACATTAAGGTAGTATACATCTCAATTTTACACCAAAGTACTTACTGCAAACCTAATGGAAACACCTTAGGTTAACTTCCCACATGATTATGAGTAGTTTGAAAGTTGTTTCATGGCTGTACACATCAACACAAAAAAGTTGTTATCTCAGTGCATGCAATGCTTAGACAATACAAATAGTATACATTTCAATTTTACACCAAAGCACTTACTGCAAAACTAATGGAAACAACTTAGATTAACTTCCCACATGATTCTGCGATGTCTGAAAGTTGTTTCATACCTGTGCACATAAAGACAAAAAAGTTGATTTCTCAGTGAATAGAATGCTTTTACATAAAAGTAGTTTCCATTTCAATTGTACTCAAAAGTCCTGACTGCAAACCTAATGGAAACACCTTTGGTTAACTTCACACATGAGTATGAGTAGGTTTAAAGTTGTTTCATGCCTCACTTCATGAAGACAAAAAAGTTACTTTTCAGTGCTACTCTGCTCTGACATTAAGATAGTATACATCTCAATTTTACACCAAAGTACTTACTGCAAATCTAATGGAAACACCTTAGGTTAACTTCCCACATGATGATGAGTAGTTTGAAAGTTGTTTCATGGCTGTACACATCAACACAAAAAAGTTGTTATCTCAGTGAATGCAATGCTTAGACAATACAAATAGTATACATTTCAATTTTACATCAAAGCACTTACTGCAAACCTAATGGAAACACCTAATGTTAACTTTCCACATGATTATGAGTAGTTTGAAAGTTGTTTCATGGCTGTACACATCAACACAAAAGAGTTGTTATCTCAGTGCATGCAATGCTTAGGCAATACAAATAGTATACATTTCAATTTTACATCAAAGCACTTACTGCAAACCTAATGGAAACACCTAAGGTTAACTTTCCACATGATTATGAGTAGTTTGAAAGTTGTTTCATGGCTGTACACATCAACACAAAAAAGTTGTTATCTCAGTGCATGCAATGCTTTTACAATACAAATAGTATACACTTCAATTTTACACCAAAGCACTTACTGCAAACCTAATGGAAACAACTTAGATTAACTTCCCACATGATTCTGAGATGTCTGAAAGTTGTTTCATACCTGTGCACATCAAGACAAAAAAGTTGTTTTCTCAGTGCATGCAATGCTTTTACAATACAAATAGTATACATTTCAATTTTACACCAAAGCACTTACTGCAAACCTAATGGAAACAACTTAGATTAATTTCCCACATGATTCTGAGATGTCTGAAAGTTGTTTCCTACCTGTGCACATAAAGACAAAAAAGTTGATTTCTCAGTGAATAGTATGCTTTTACATAAATGTAGTTTCCATTTCAATTATACTCAAAAGTCCTGACTGCAAACCTAATGGAAACACCTTAGGTTAACTTTCCACATGATTAGGAGTAGTTTGAAAGTTGTTTCATGGCTGTACACATCAACACAAAAAAGTTGTTATCTCAGTGCATGCAATGCTTAGACAATACAAATAGTATACATTTCAATTTTACAGCAAAGCACTTACTGCAAACCTAATGGAAACACTTTAAGTTAACTTCGCACATGATTCTGAGATGCCTGAAAGTTGTTTCATACCTGTGCACATAAAGACAATAAAGTTGATTTCACAGTGAATAGAATGCTTTGACTTAAAATTAGTATACATTTCAATTGTACTCAAAAGTCCTGACTGCAGATCTAATGGAAACACCTTTGGTTAACTTCCCACATGAGTATGAGTAGGTTTAAAGTTGTTTCATGCCTCAGTTCATGAAGACAAAAAAGTTACTTTTCAGTGCTACTATGCTCTGACATTAAGGTAGCATACATCTCAATTTTATACCAAAGTACTTACTGCAAACCTAATGGAAACACCTTAGGGTAACTTCCCACATGATTATGAGTAGTTTGAAAGTTGTTTCATGGCTGTACATATCAGCACAAAAAAGTTGTTATCTCAGTGCATGCAATGCTTAGACAGTACAAATAATATACATTTCAATTTTACACCAAAGCACTTACTGCAAACCTAATGGAAACAACTTAGATTAACTTCCCACATGATTCTGAGATGTCTGAAAGTTGTTTCATACCTGTGCACATCAAGACAAAAAAGTTGTTTTCTCAGTGCATGCAAAGCTTTTAGAATACAAATAGTATACATTTCAATTTTACACCAAAGCACTTACTGCAAACCTAATGGCAACACCTAAGGTTAACTTTCCACATGATTATGAGCAGTTTGAAAGTTGTTTCATGGCTGGACACATCAACACAAAAAGTTGTTATCTCAGTGCATGCAATGCTTAGACAATACAAATAGTATACATTTCAATTTTACACCAAAGCACTTACTGCAAACCTAATGGAAACAACTTAGTTTAACTTCCCACATGATTCTGAGATGTCTGAAAGTTGCTTCATACCTGTGCACATAAAGACAAAAAAGTTGTTTTCTCAGTGCATGCAAAGCTTTTAGAATACAAATAGTATACATTTCAATTTTACACCAAAGCACTTACTGCAAACCTAATGGCAACACCTAAGGTTAACTTTCCACATGATTATGAGCAGTTTGAAAGTTGTTTCATGGCTGTACACATCAACACAAAAAAGTTGTTATCTCAGTGCATGCAATGCTTAGACAATACAAATAGTATACATTTCAATTTTACACCAAAGCACTTACTGCAAACCTAATGGAAACAACTTAGTTTAACTTCCCACATGATTCTGAGATGTCTGAAAGTTGCTTCATACCTGTGCACATAAAGACAAAAAAGTTGTTTTCTCAGTGCATGCAATGCTTTTACAATACAAATAGTATACATTTCAATTTTACACCAAAGCACTTACTGCAAACCTAATGGAAACACCTTAGGTTAACTTTCCACATGATTATGAGTAGTTTGAAAGTTTTTTCATGGCTGTACACACCAACACAAAATAGTTGTTATCTCAGTGCATGCAATGCTTAGAGAATACAAATAGTATACATTTCAATTTTACACCAAAGCACTTACTGCAAACCTAATGGAAACAACTTAGATCAACTTCCCACATGATTCTGCGATGTCTGAAAGTTGTTTCATACCTGTGCACATAAAGACAAAAAAGTTGATTTCTCAGTGAATAGAATGCTTTTACATAAAAGTAGTTTATATTTCAATTGTACTCAAAAGTCCTGACTGCAAACCTAATGGAAACACCTTTGGTTAACTTCCCACATGAGTATGAGTAGGTTTAAAGTTGTTTCATGCCTCACTTCATCAAGACAAAAAAGTTACTTTTCAGTGCTACTCTGCTCTGACATTAAGATAGTATACATCTCAATTTCACACCAAAGTACTTACTGCAAACCTAATGGAAACACCTTAGGTTAACTTACCACATGATTATGAGTAGTTTGAAAGTTGTTTCATGGCTGTACACATCAACACAAAGAAGTTGTTATCTCAGTGCATGCAATGCTTAGAGAATACAAATAGTATAAATTTCAATTTTACACCAAAGCACTTACTGCAAACCTAATGGAAACAACTTAGATTAACTTCCCACATGATTCTGAGATGTCTGAAAGTTGTTTCATACCTGTGCACATCAAGACAAAAAAGTTGTTTTCTCAGTGCATGCAATGCTTTTACAATACAAATAGTATACATTTCAATTTTACACCAAAGCACTTACTGCAAACCTAATGGAAACAACTTAGATTAACTTCCCACATGATTCTGAGATGTCTGAAAGTTGTTTCATACCTGTGCACATCAAGACAATAAAGTTGTTTTCTCAGTGCATGCAATGCTTTTGCAATACAAATAGTATACATTTCAATTTTACACCAAAGCACTTACTGGAAACCTAATGGAAACACCTTAGGTTAACTTCCCACATCATTATGAGTAGCTTGTAAGTTGTTTCATGGCTGTACACATCAACACAAAAAAGTTGTTATCTCAGTGCATGCAATGCTTAGACAATACAAATAGTATACATTTCAATTTTACACCAAAGCACTTACTGCAAACCTAATGGAAACACTTTAAGTTAACTTCGCACATGATTCTGAGATGTCTGAAAGTTGTTTCATACCTGTGCACATAAAGACAAAAAAGTTGATTTCACAGTGAATAGAATGCTTTGACTTAAAAGTAGTATACATTTCAATTGTATTCAAAAGTCCTGACTGCAAACCTAATGGAAACACTTTAAGTTAACTTCCCACATGATTCTGAGATGTCTGAAAGTTGTTTCATACCTGTGCACATAAAGACAAAAAAGTTGATTTCATAGTGAATAGAATGCTTTGACTTAAAAGTAGTATACATTTCAATTGTACTCAAAAGTCCTGACTGCAAACCTAATGGAAACACCTTTGGTTAACTTCCCACATGAGTATGAGTAGGTTTAAAGTTGTTTCATGCCTCAGTTCATCAAGGCAAAAAAGTTACTTTTCAGTGCTACTATGCTCTGACATTAAGGTAGTATATATCTCAATTTTACACCAAAGTACTTACTGCAAACCTAATGGAAACACCTTAGGAGAACTTCCCAGATGATTCTGAGATGTCTGAAAGTTGTTTCATACCTGTGCATAAAAAGACAAAAAAGTTGATTTCTCAGTGAATAGAATGCTTTGACATAAATGCAGTTTCCATTTCAATTCTACTCAAAAGTCCTGACTGCAAACCTAATGGAAACACCTTAGGTTAACTTTCCACATGATTATGAGTAGTTTGAAAGTTGTTTCATGGCTGTACACATCAACACAAAAAAAGTTGTTATCTCAGAGCATGCAATGCTTTTACAATACAAATAGTGTACATTTCAATTTTACACCAAAGCACTTACTGCAAACCTAATGGAAACAACTTAGTTTAACTTCCCACATGATTCTGAGATGTCTGAAAGTTGCTTCATACCTGTGCACATAAAGACAAAAAAGTTGTTTTCTCAGTGCATGCAATGCTTTTACAATACAAATAGTATACATTTCAATTTTACACCAAAGCACTTACTGCAAACCTAATGGAAACACCTTAGGTTAACTTTCCACATGATTATGAGTAGTTTGAAAGTTTTTTCATGGCTGTACACATCAACACAAAAAAGTTGTTATCGCAGTGCATGCAATGCTTAGACAATACAAATAGTATACATTTCAATTTTACACCAAAGCACTTACTGCAAACCTAAAGGAACAACTTAGATTAACTTCCCACATGATTCTGCGATGTCTGAAAGTTGTTTCATACCTGTGCACATAAAGACAAAAAAGTTGATTTCTCAGTGAATAGAATGCTTTTACATAAAAGTAGTTTCTATTTCAATTGTACTCAAAAGTCCTGACTGCAGACCGAATGGAAACACCTTTGGTTAACTTCCCACATGAGTATGAGTAGGTTTAAAGTTGTTTCATGCCTCACTTCATGAAGACAAAAAAGTTACTTTTCAGTGCTACTATGCTCTGACATTAAGGTAGTATACATCTCAATTTTACACCAAAGTACTTACTGCAAACCTAATGGAAACACCTTAGGTTAACTTCCCACATGATTATGAGTAGTTTGAAAGTTGTTTCATGGCTGTACACATCAACACAAAAAAGTTGTTATCTCAGTGCATGCAATGCTTAGACAATACAAATAGTATACATTTCAATTTTACACCAAAGCACTTACTGCAAAACTAATGGAAACAACTTAGATTAACTTCCCACATGATTCTGCGATGTCTGAAAGTTGTTTCATACCTGTGCACATAAAGACAAAAAAGTTGATTTCTCAGTGAATAGAATGCTTTTACATAAAAGTAGTTTCCATTTCAATTGTACTCAAAAGTCCTGACTGCAAACCTAATGGAAACACCTTTGGTTAACTTCACACATGAGTATGAGTAGGTTTAAAGTTGTTTCATGCCTCACTTCATGAAGACAAAAAAGTTACTTTTCAGTGCTACTCTGCTCTGACATTAAGATAGTATACATCTCAATTTTACACCAAAGTACTTACTGCAAATCTAATGGAAACACCTTAGGTTAACTTCCCACATGATGATGAGTAGTTTGAAAGTTGTTTCATGGCTGTACACATCAACACAAAAAAGTTGTTATCTCAGTGAATGCAATGCTTAGACAATACAAATAGTATACATTTCAATTTTACATCAAAGCACTTACTGCAAACCTAATGGAAACACCTAATGTTAACTTTCCACATGATTATGAGTAGTTTGAAAGTTGTTTCATGGCTGTACACATCAACACAAAAAAGTTGTTATCTCAGTGCATGCAATGCTTAGGCAATACAAATAGTATACATTTCAATTTTACATCAAAGCACTTACTGCAAACCTAATGGAAACACCTAAGGTTAACTTTCCACATGATTATGAGTAGTTTGAAAGTTGTTTCATGGCTGTACACATCAACACAAAAAAGTTGTTATCTCAGTGCATGCAATGCTTTTACAATACAAATAGTATACACTTCAATTTTACACCAAAGCACTTACTGCAAACCTAATGGAAACAACTTAGATTAACTTCCCACATGATTCTGAGATGTCTGAAAGTTGTTTCATACCTGTGCACATCAAGACAAAAAAGTTGTTTTCTCAGTGCATGCAATGCTTTTACAATACAAATAGTATACATTTCAATTTTACACCAAAGCACTTACTGCAAACCTAATGGAAACAACTTAGATTAATTTCCCACATGATTCTGAGATGTCTGAAAGTTGTTTCCTACCTGTGCACTTAAAGACAAAAAAGTTGATTTCTCAGTGAATAGTATGCTTTTACATAAATGTAGTTTCCATTTCAATTATACTCAAAAGTCCTGACTGCAAACCTAATGGAAACACCTTAGGTTAACTTTCCACATGATTAGGAGTAGTTTGAAAGTTGTTTCATGGCTGTACACATCAACACAAAAAAGTTGTTATCTCAGTGCATGCAATGCTTAGACAATACAAATAGTATACATTTCAATTTTACAGCAAAGCACTTACTGCAAACCTAATGGAAACACTTTAAGTTAACTTCGCACATGATTCTGAGATGCCTGAAAGTTGTTTCATACCTGTGCACATAAAGACAAAAAAGTTGATTTCACAGTGAATAGAATGCTTTGACTTAAAATTAGTATACATTTCAATTGTACTCAAAAGTCCTGACTGCAGATCTAATGGAAACACCTTTGGTTAACTTCCCACATGAGTATGAGTAGGTTTAAAGTTGTTTCATGCCTCAGTTCATGAAGACAAAAAAGTTACTTTTCAGTGCTACTATGCTCTGACATTAAGGTAGCATACATCTCAATTTTATACCAAAGTACTTACTGCAAACCTAATGGAAACACCTTAGGGTAACTTCCCACATGATTATGAGTAGTTTGAAAGTTGTTTCATGGCTGTACATATCAGCACAAAAAAGTTGTTATCTCAGTGCATGCAATGCTTAGACAGTACAAATAATATACATTTCAATTTTACACCAAAGCACTTACTGCAAACCTAATGGAAACAACTTAGATTAACTTCCCACATGATTCTGAGATGTCTGAAAGTTGTTTCATACCTGTGCACATCAAGACAAAAAAGTTGTTTTCTCAGTGCATGCAAAGCTTTTAGAATACAAATAGAATACATTTCAATTTTACACCAAAGCACTTACTGCAAACCTAATGGCAACACCTAAGGTTAACTTTCCACATGATTATGAGCAGTTTGAAAGTTGTTTCATGGCTGTACACATCAACACAAAAAAGTTGTTATCTCAGTGCATGCAATGCTTAGACAATACAAATAGTATACATTTCAATTTTACACCAAAGCACTTACTGCAAACCTAATGGAAACAACTTAGTTTAACTTCCCACATGATTCTGAGATGTCTGAAAGTTGCTTCATACCTGTGCACATAAAGACAAAAAAGTTGTTTTCTCAGTGCATGCAATGCTTTTACAATACAAATAGTATACATTTCAATTTTACACCAAAGCACTTACTGCCAACCTAATGGAAACACCTTAGGTTAACTTTCCACATGATTATGAGTAGTTTGAAAGTTTTTTCATGGCTGTACACACCAACACAAAAAAGTTGTTATCGCAGTGCATGCAATGCTTAGACATTACAATTAGTATATATTTCAATTTTACACCAAAGCACTTACTGCAAACCTAAAGGAAACAACTTAGATCAACTTCCCACATGATTCTGCGATGTCTGAAAGTTGTTTCATACCTGTGCACATAAAGACAAAAAAGTTGATTTCTCAGTGAATAGAATGCTTTTACATAAAAGTAGTTTATATTTCAATTGTACTCAAAAGTCCTGACTGCAAACCTAATGGAAACACCTTTGGTTAACTTCCCACATGAGTATGAGTAGGTTTAAAGTTGTTTCATGCCTCACTTCATCAAGACAAAAAAGTTACTTTTCAGTGCTACTCTGCTCTGACATTAAGATAGTATACATCTCAATTTCACACCAAAGTACTTACTGCAAACCTAATGGAAACACCTTAGGTTAACTTACCACATGATTATGAGTAGTTTGAAAGTTGTTTCATGGCTGTACACATCAACACAAAGAAGTTGTTATCTCAGTGCATGCAATGCTTAGAGAATACAAATAGTATAAATTTCAATTTTACACCAAAGCACTTACTGCAAACCTAATGGAAACAACTTAGATTAACTTCCCACATGATTCTGAGATGTCTGAAAGTTGTTTCATACCTGTGCACATCAAGACAAAAAAGTTGTTTTCTCAGTGCATGCAATGCTTTTACAATACAAATAGTATACATTTCAATTTTACACCAAAGCACTTACTGCAAACCTAATGGAAACAACTTAGATTAACTTCCCACATGATTCTGAGATGTCTGAAAGTTGTTTCATACCTGTGCACATCAAGACAATAAAGTTGTTTTCTCAGTGCATGCAATGCTTTTGCAATACAAATAGTATACATTTCAATTTTACACCAAAGCACTTACTGGAAACCTAATGGAAACACCTTAGGTTAACTTCCCACATCATTATGAGTAGCTTGTAAGTTGTTTCATGGCTGTACACATCAACACAAAAAAGTTGTTATCTCAGTGCATGCAATGCTTAGACAATACAAATAGTATACATTTCAATTTTACACCAAAGCACTTACTGCAAACCTAATGGAAACACTTTAAGTTAACTTCGCACATGATTCTGAGATGTCTGAAAGTTGTTTCATACCTGTGCACATAAAGACAAAAAAGTTGATTTCACAGTGAATAGAATGCTTTGACTTAAAAGTAGTATACATTTCAATTGTATTCAAAAGTCCTGACTGCAAACCTAATGGAAACACTTTAAGTTAACTTCCCACATGATTCTGAGATGTCTGAAAGTTGTTTCATACCTGTGCACATAAAGACAAAAAAGTTGATTTCATAGTGAATAGAATGCTTTGACTTAAAAGTAGTATACATTTCAATTGTACTCAAAAGTCCTGACTGCAAACCTAATGGAAACACCTTTGGTTAACTTCCCACATGAGTATGAGTAGGTTTAAAGTTGTTTCATGCCTCAGTTCATCAAGGCAAAAAAGTTACTTTTCAGTGCTACTATGCTCTGACATTAAGGTAGTATATATCTCAATTTTACACCAAAGTACTTACTGCAAACCTAATGGAAACACCTTAGGAGAACTTCCAAGATGATTCTGAGATGTCTGAAAGTTGTTTCATATATGTGCATAAAAAGACAAAAAAGTTGATTTCTCAGTGAATAGAATGCTTTGACATAAATGCAGTTTCCATTTCAATTCTACTCAAAAGTCCTGACTGCAAACCTAATGGAAACACCTTAGGTTAACTTTCCACATGATTATGAGTAGTTTGAAAGTTGTTTCATGGCTGTACACATCAACACAAAAAAAGTTGTTATCTCAGTGCATGCAATGCTTTTACAATACAAATAGTATACATTTCAATTTTACACCAAAGCACTTACTGCAAACCTAATGGAAACAACTTAGTTTAACTTCCCACATGATTCTGAGATGTCTGAAAGTTGCTTCATACCTGTGCACATAAAGACAAAAAAGTTGTTTTCTCAGTGCATGCAATGCTTTTACAATACAAATAGTATACATTTCAATTTTACACCAAAGCACTTACTGCAAACCTAATGGAAACACCTTAGGTTAACTTTCCACATGATTATGAGTAGTTTGAAAGTTTTTTCATGGCTGTACACATCAACACAAAAAAGTTGTTATCGCAGTGCATGCAATGCTTAGACAATACAAATAGTATACATTTCAATTTTACACCAAAGCACTTACTGCAAACCTAAAGGAACAACTTAGATTAACTTCCCACATGATTCTGCGATGTCTGAAAGTTGTTTCATACCTGTGCACATAAAGACAAAAAAGTTGATTTCTCAGTGAATAGAATGCTTTTACATAAAAGTAGTTTCTATTTCAATTGTACTCAAAAGTCCTGACTGCAGACCGAATGGAAACACCTTTGGTTAACTTCCCACATGAGTATGAGTAGGTTTAAAGTTGTTTCATGCCTCACTTCATGAAGACAAAAAAGTTACTTTTCAGTGCTACTATGCTCTGACATTAAGGTAGTATACATCTCAATTTTACACCAAAGTACTTACTGCAAACCTAATGGAAACACCTTAGGTTAACTTCCCACATGATTATGAGTAGTTTGAAAGTTGTTTCATGGCTGTACACATCAACACAAAAAAGTTGTTATCTCAGTGCATGCAATGCTTAGACAATACAAATAGTATACATTTCAATTTTACACCAAAGCACTTACTGCAAAACTAATGGAAACAACTTAGATTAACTTCCCACATGATTCTGCGATGTCTGAAAGTTGTTTCATACCTGTGCACATAAAGACAAAAAAGTTGATTTCTCAGTGAATAGAATGCTTTTACATAAAAGTAGTTTCCATTTCAATTGTACTCAAAAGTCCTGACTGCAAACCTAATGGAAACACCTTTGGTTAACTTCACACATGAGTATGAGTAGGTTTAAAGTTGTTTCATGCCTCACTTCATGAAGACAAAAAAGTTACTTTTCAGTGCTACTCTGCTCTGACATTAAGATAGTATACATCTCAATTTTACACCAAAGTACTTACTGCAAATCTAATGGAAACACCTTAGGTTAACTTCCCACATGATGATGAGTAGTTTGAAAGTTGTTTCATGGCTGTACACATCAACACAAAAAAGTTGTTATCTCAGTGAATGCAATGCTTAGACAATACAAATAGTATACATTTCAATTTTACATCAAAGCACTTACTGCAAACCTAATGGAAACACCTAAGGTTAACTTTCCACATGATTATGAGTAGTTTGAAAGTTGTTTCATGGCTGTACACATCAACACAAAAAAGTTGTTATCTCAGTGCATGCAATGCTTTTACAATACAAATAGTATACACTTCAATTTTACACCAAAGCACTTACCGCAAACCTAATGGAAACAACTTAGATTAACTTCCCACATGATTCTGAGATGTCTGAAAGTTGTTTCATACCTGTGCACATCAAGACAAAAAAGTTGTTTTCTCAGTGCATGCAATGCTTTTACAATACAAATAGTATACATTTCAATTTTACACCAAAGCACTTACTGCAAACCTAATGGAAACAACTTAGATTAATTTCCCACATGATTCTGAGATGTCTGAAAGTTGTTTCCTACCTGTGCACATAAAGACAAAAAAGTTGATTTCTCAGTGAATAGTATGCTTTTACATAAATGTAGTTTCCATTTCAATTATACTCAAAAGTCCTGACTGCAAACCTAATGGAAACACCTTAGGTTAACTTTCCACATGATTAGGAGTAGTTTGAAAGTTGTTTCATGGCTGTACACATCAACACAAAAAAGTTGTTATCTCAGTGCATGCAATGCTTAGACAATACAAATAGTATACATTTCAATTTTACAGGAAAGCACTTACTGCAAACCTAATGGAAACACTTTAAGTTAACTTCGCACATGATTCTGAGATGCCTGAAAGTTGTTTCATACCTGTGCACATAAAGACAAAAAAGTTGATTTCACAGTGAATAGAATGCTTTGACTTAAAATTAGTATACATTTCAATTGTACTCAAAAGTCCTGACTGCAGATCTAATGGAAACACCTTTGGTTAACTTCCCACATGAGTATGAGTAGGTTTAAAGTTGTTTCATGCCTCAGTTCATGAAGACAAAAAAGTTACTTTTCAGTGCTACTATGCTCTGACATTAAGGTAGCATACATCTCAATTTTATACCAAAGTACTTACTGCAAACCTAATGGAAACACCTTAGGGTAACTTCGCACATGATTATGAGTAGTTTGAAAGTTGTTTCATGGCTGTACATATCAGCACAAAAAAGTTGTTATCTCAGTGCATGCAATGCTTAGACAGTACAAATAATATACATTTCAATTTTACACCAAAGCACTTACTGCAAACCTAATGGAAACAACTTAGATTAACTTCCCACATGATTCTGAGATGTCTGAAAGTTGTTTCATACCTGTGCACATCAAGACAAAAAAGTTGTTTTCTCAGTGCATGCAAAGCTTTTAGAATACAAATAGTATACATTTCAATTTTACACCAAAGCACTTACTGCAAACCTAATGGCAACACCTAAGGTTAACTTTCCACATGATTATGAGCAGTTTGAAAGTTGTTTCATGGCTGTACACATCAACACAAAAAAGTTGTTATCTCAGTGCATGCAATGCTTAGACAATACAAATAGTATACATTTCAATTTTACACCAAAGCACTTACTGCAAACCTAATGGAAACAACTTAGTTTAACTTCCCACATGATTCTGAGATGTCTGAAAGTTGCTTCATACCTGTGCACATAAAGACAAAAAAGTTGTTTTCTCAGTGCATGCAATGCTTTTACAATACAAATAGTATACATTTCAATTTTACACCAAAGCACTTACTGCAAACCTAATGGAAACACCTTAGGTTAACTTTCCACATGATTATGAGTAGTTTGAAAGTTTTTTCATGGCTGTACACACCAACACAAAAAAGTTGTTATCGCAGTGCATGCAATGCTTAGACATTACAATTAGTATATATTTCAATTTTACACCAAAGCACTTACTGCAAACCTAAAGGAAACAACTTAGATCAACTTCCCACATGATTCTGCGATGTCTGAAAGTTGTTTCATACCTGTGCACATAAAGACAAAAAAGTTGATTTCTCAGTGAATAGAATGCTTTTACATAAAAGTAGTTTATATTTCAATTGTACTCAAAAGTCCTGACTGCAAACCTAATGGAAACACCTTTGGTTAACTTCCCACATGAGTATGAGTAGGTTTAAAGTTGTTTCATGCCTCACTTCATCAAGACAAAAAAGTTACTTTTCAGTGCTACTCTGCTCTGACATTAAGATAGTATACATCTCAATTTCACACCAAAGTACTTACTGCAAACCTAATGGAAACACCTTAGGTTAACTTACCACATGATTATGAGTAGTTTGAAAGTTGTTTCATGGCTGTACACATCAACACAAAGAAGTTGTTATCTCAGTGCATGCAATGCTTAGAGAATACAAATAGTATAAATTTCAATTTTACACCAAAGCACTTACTGCAAACCTAATGGAAACAACTTAGATTAACTTCCCACATGATTCTGAGATGTCTGAAAGTTGTTTCATACCTGTGCACATCAAGACAAAAAAGTTGTTTTCTCAGTGCATGCAATGCTTTTACAATACAAATAGTATACATTTCAATTTTACACCAAAGCACTTACTGCAAACCTAATGGAAACAACTTAGATTAACTTCCCACATGATTCTGAGATGTCTGAAAGTTGTTTCATACCTGTGCACATCAAGACAATAAAGTTGTTTTCTCAGTGCATGCAATGCTTTTGCAATACAAATAGTATACATTTCAATTTTACACCAAAGCACTTACTGGAAACCTAATGGAAACACCTTAGGTTAACTTCCCACATCATTATGAGTAGCTTGTAAGTTGTTTCATGGCTGTACACATCAACACAAAAAAGTTGTTATCTCAGTGCATGCAATGCTTAGACAATACAAATAGTATACATTTCAATTTTACACCAAAGCACTTACTGCAAACCTAATGGAAACACTTTAAGTTAACTTCGCACATGATTCTGAGATGTCTGAAAGTTGTTTCATACCTGTGCACATAAAGACAAAAAAGTTGATTTCACAGTGAATAGAATGCTTTGACTTAAAAGTAGTATACATTTCAATTGTATTCAAAAGTCCTGACTGCAAACCTAATGGAAACACTTTAAGTTAACTTCCCACATGATTCTGAGATGTCTGAAAGTTGTTTCATACCTGTGCACATAAAGACAAAAAAGTTGATTTCATAGTGAATAGAATGCTTTGACTTAAAAGTAGTATACATTTCAATTGTACTCAAAAGTCCTGACTGCAAACCTAATGGAAACACCTTTGGTTAACTTCCCACATGAGTATGAGTAGGTTTAAAGTTGTTTCATGCCTCAGTTCATCAAGGCAAAAAAGTTACTTTTCAGTGCTACTATGCTCTGACATTAAGGTAGTATATATCTCAATTTTACACCAAAGTACTTACTGCAAACCTAATGGAAACACCTTAGGAGAACTTCCCAGATGATTCTGAGATGTCTGAAAGTTGTTTCATACCTGTGCATAAAAAGACAAAAAAGTTGATTTCTCAGTGAATAGAATGCTTTGACATAAATGCAGTTTCCATTTCAATTCTACTCAAAAGTCCTGACTGCAAACCTAATGGAAACACCTTAGGTTAACTTTCCACATGATTATGAGTAGTTTGAAAGTTGTTTCATGGCTGTACACATCAACACAAAAAAAGTTGTTATCTCAGTGCATGCAATGCTTTTACAATACAAATAGTATACATTTCAATTTTACACCAAAGCACTTACTGCAAACCTAATGGAAACAACTTAGTTTAACTTCCCACATGATTCTGAGATGTCTGAAAGTTGCTTCATACCTGTGCACATAAAGACAAAAAAGTTGTTTTCTCAGTGCATGCAATGCTTTTACAATACAAATAGTATACATTTCAATTTTACACCAAAGCACTTACTGCAAACCTAATGGAAACACCTTAGGTTAACTTTCCACATGATTATGAGTAGTTTGAAAGTTTTTTCATGGCTGTACACATCAACACAAAAAAGTTGTTATCGCAGTGCATGCAATGCTTAGACAATACAAATAGAATACATTTCAATTTTACACCAAAGCACTTACTGCAAACCTAAAGGAACAACTTAGATTAACTTCCCACATGATTCTGCGATGTCTGAAAGTTGTTTCATACCTGTGCACATAAAGACAAAAAAGTTGATTTCTCAGTGAATAGAATGCTTTTACATAAAAGTAGTTTCTATTTCAATTGTACTCAAAAGTCCTGACTGCAGACCGAATGGAAACACCTTTGGTTAACTTCCCACATGAGTATGAGTAGGTTTAAAGTTGTTTCATGCCTCACTTCATGAAGACAAAAAAGTTACTTTTCGGTGCTACTATGCTCTGACATTAAGGTAGTATACATCTCAATTTTACACCAAAGTACTTACTGCAAACCTAATGGAAACACCTTAGGTTAACTTCCCACATGATTATGAGTAGTTTGAAAGTTGTTTCATGGCTGTACACATCAACACAAAAAAGTTGTTATCTCAGTGAATGCAATGCTTAGACAATACAAATAGTATACATTTCAATTTTACATCAAAGCACTTACTGCAAACCTAATGGAAACACCTAATGTTAACTTTCCACATGATTATGAGTAGTTTGAAAGTTGTTTCATGGCTGTACACATCAACACAAAAAAGTTGTTATCTCAGTGCATGCAATGCTTAGGCAATACAAATAGTATACATTTCAATTTTACATCAAAGCACTTACTGCAAACCTAATGGAAACACCTAAGGTTAACTTTCCACATGATTATGAGTAGTTTGAAAGTTGTTTCATGGCTGTACACATCAACACAAAAAAGTTGTTATCTCAGTGCATGCAATGCTTTTACAATACAAATAGTATACACTTCAATTTTACACCAAAGCACTTACTGCAAACCTAATGGAAACAACTTAGATTAACTTCCCACATGATTCTGAGATGTCTGAAAGTTGTTTCATACCTGTGCACATCAAGACAAAAAAGTTGTTTTCTCAGTGCATGCAATGCTTTTACAATACAAATAGTATACATTTCAATTTTACACCAAAGCACTTACTGCAAACCTAATGGAAACAACTTAGATTAATTTCCCACATGATTCTGAGATGTCTGAAAGTTGTTTCCTACCTGTGCACATAAAGACAAAAAAGTTGATTTCTCAGTGAATAGTATGCTTTTACATAAATGTAGTTTCCATTTCAATTATACTCAAAAGTCCTGACTGCAAACCTAATGGAAACACCTTAGGTTAACTTTCCACATGATTAGGAGTAGTTTGAAAGTTGTTTCATGGCTGTACACATCAACACAAAAAAGTTGTTATCTCAGTGCATGCAATGCTTAGACAATACAAATAGTATACATTTCAATTTTACAGCAAAGCACTTACTGCAAACCTAATGGAAACACTTTAAGTTAACTTCGCACATGATTCTGAGATGCCTGAAAGTTGTTTCATACCTGTGCACATAAAGACAAAAAAGTTGATTTCACAGTGAATAGAATGCTTTGACTTAAAATTAGTATACATTTCAATTGTACTCAAAAGTCCTGACTGCAGATCTAATGGAAACACCTTTGGTTAACTTCCCACATGAGTATGAGTAGGTTTAAAGTTGTTTCATGCCTCAGTTCATGAAGACAAAAAAGTTACTTTTCAGTGCTACTATGCTCTGACATTAAGGTAGCATACATCTCAATTTTATACCAAAGTACTTACTGCAAACCTAATGGAAACACCTTAGGGTAACTTCCCACATGATTATGAGTAGTTTGAAAGTTGTTTCATGGCTGTACATATCAGCACAAAAAAGTTGTTATCTCAGTGCATGCAATGCTTAGACAGTACAAATAATATACATTTCAATTTTACACCAAAGCACTTACTGCAAACCTAATGGAAACAACTTAGATTAACTTCCCACATGATTCTGAGATGTCTGAAAGTTGTTTCATACCTGTGCACATCAAGACAAAAAAGTTGTTTTCTCAGTGCATGCAAAGCTTTTAGAATACAAATAGAATACATTTCAATTTTACACCAAAGCACTTACTGCAAACCTAATGGCAACACCTAAGGTTAACTTTCCACATGATTATGAGCAGTTTGAAAGTTGTTTCATGGCTGTACACATCAACACAAAAAAGTTGTTATCTCAGTGCATGCAATGCTTAGACAATACAAATAGTATACATTTCAATTTTACACCAAAGCACTTACTGCAAACCTAATGGAAACAACTTAGTTTAACTTCCCACATGATTCTGAGATGTCTGAAAGTTGCTTCATACCTGTGCACATAAAGACAAAAAAGTTGTTTTCTCAGTGCATGCAATGCTTTTACAATACAAATAGTATACATTTCAATTTTACACCAAAGCACTTACTGCCAACCTAATGGAAACACCTTAGGTTAACTTTCCACATGATTATGAGTAGTTTGAAAGTTTTTTCATGGCTGTACACACCAACACAAAAAAGTTGTTATCGCAGTGCATGCAATGCTTAGACATTACAATTAGTATATATTTCAATTTTACACCAAAGCACTTACTGCAAACCTAAAGGAAACAACTTAGATCAACTTCCCACATGATTCTGCGATGTCTGAAAGTTGTTTCATACCTGTGCACATAAAGACAAAAAAGTTGATTTCTCAGTGAATAGAATGCTTTTACATAAAAGTAGTTTATATTTCAATTGTACTCAAAAGTCCTGACTGCAAACCTAATGGAAACACCTTTGGTTAACTTCCCACATGAGTATGAGTAGGTTTAAAGTTGTTTCATGCCTCACTTCATCAAGACAAAAAAGTTACTTTTCAGTGCTACTCTGCTCTGACATTAAGATAGTATACATCTCAATTTCACACCAAAGTACTTACTGCAAACCTAATGGAAACACCTTAGGTTAACTTACCACATGATTATGAGTAGTTTGAAAGTTGTTTCATGGCTGTACACATCAACACAAAGAAGTTGTTATCTCAGTGCATGCAATGCTTAGAGAATACAAATAGTATAAATTTCAATTTTACACCAAAGCACTTACTGCAAACCTAATGGAAACAACTTAGATTAACTTCCCACATGATTCTGAGATGTCTGAAAGTTGTTTCATACCTGTGCACATCAAGACAAAAAAGTTGTTTTCTCAGTGCATGCAATGCTTTTACAATACAAATAGTATACATTTCAATTTTACACCAAAGCACTTACTGCAAACCTAATGGAAACAACTTAGATTAACTTCCCACATGATTCTGAGATGTCTGAAAGTTGTTTCATACCTGTGCACATCAAGACAATAAAGTTGTTTTCTCAGTGCATGCAATGCTTTTGCAATACAAATAGTATACATTTCAATTTTACACCAAAGCACTTACTGGAAACCTAATGGAAACACCTTAGGTTAACTTCCCACATCATTATGAGTAGCTTGTAAGTTGTTTCATGGCTGTACACATCAACACAAAAAAGTTGTTATCTCAGTGCATGCAATGCTTAGACAATACAAATAGTATACATTTCAATTTTACACCAAAGCACTTACTGCAAACCTAATGGAAACACTTTAAGTTAACTTCGCACATGATTCTGAGATGTCTGAAAGTTGTTTCATACCTGTGCACATAAAGACAAAAAAGTTGATTTCACAGTGAATAGAATGCTTTGACTTAAAAGTAGTATACATTTCAATTGTATTCAAAAGTCCTGACTGCAAACCTAATGGAAACACTTTAAGTTAACTTCCCACATGATTCTGAGATGTCTGAAAGTTGTTTCATACCTGTGCACATAAAGACAAAAAAGTTGATTTCATAGTGAATAGAATGCTTTGACTTAAAAGTAGTATACATTTCAATTGTACTCAAAAGTCCTGACTGCAAACCTAATGGAAACACCTTTGGTTAACTTCCCACATGAGTATGAGTAGGTTTAAAGTTGTTTCATGCCTCAGTTCATCAAGGCAAAAAAGTTACTTTTCAGTGCTACTATGCTCTGACATTAAGGTAGTATATATCTCAATTTTACACCAAAGTACTTACTGCAAACCTAATGGAAACACCTTAGGAGAACTTCCCAGATGATTCTGAGATGTCTGAAAGTTGTTTCATACCTGTGCATAAAAAGACAAAAAAGTTGATTTCTCAGTGAATAGAATGCTTTGACATAAATGCAGTTTCCATTTCAATTCTACTCAAAAGTCCTGACTGCAAACCTAATGGAAACACCTTAGGTTAACTTTCCACATGATTATGAGTAGTTTGAAAGTTGTTTCATGGCTGTACACATCAACACAAAAAAAGTTGTTATCTCAGTGCATGCAATGCTTTTACAATACAAATAGTATACATTTCAATTTTACACCAAAGCACTTACTGCAAACCTAATGGAAACAACTTAGTTTAACTTCCCACATGATTCTGAGATGTCTGAAAGTTGCTTCATACCTGTGCACATAAAGACAAAAAAGTTGTTTTCTCAGTGCATGCAATGCTTTTACAATACAAATAGTATACATTTCAATTTTACACCAAAGCACTTACTGCAAACCTAATGGAAACACCTTAGGTTAACTTTCCACATGATTATGAGTAGTTTGAAAGTTTTTTCATGGCTGTACACATCAACACAAAAAAGTTGTTATCGCAGTGCATGCAATGCTTAGACAATACAAATAGTATACATTTCAATTTTACACCAAAGCACTTACTGCAAACCTAAAGGAACAACTTAGATTAACTTCCCACATGATTCTGCGATGTCTGAAAGTTGTTTCATACCTGTGCACATAAAGACAATAAAGTTGATTTCTCAGTGAATAGAATGCTTTTACATAAAAGTAGTTTCTATTTCAATTGTACTCAAAAGTCCTGACTGCAGACCGAATGGAAACACCTTTGGTTAACTTCCCACATGAGTATGAGTAGGTTTAAAGTTGTTTCATGCCTCACTTCATGAAGACAAAAAAGTTACTTTTCAGTGCTACTATGCTCTGACATTAAGGTAGTATACATCTCAATTTTACACCAAAGTACTTACTGCAAACCTAATGGAAACACCTTAGGTTAACTTCCCACATGATTATGAGTAGTTTGAAAGTTGTTTCATGGCTGTACACATCAACACAAAAAAGTTGTTATCTCAGTGCATGCAATGCTTAGACAATACAAATAGTATACATTTCAATTTTACACCAAAGCACTTACTGCAAAACTAATGGAAACAACTTAGATTAACTTCCCACATGATTCTGCGATGTCTGAAAGTTGTTTCATACCTGTGCACATAAAGACAAAAAAGTTGATTTCTCAGTGAATAGAATGCTTTTACATAAAAGTAGTTTCCATTTCAATTGTACTCAAAAGTCCTGACTGCAAACCTAATGGAAACACCTTTGGTTAACTTCACACATGAGTATGAGTAGGTTTAAAGTTGTTTCATGCCTCACTTCATGAAGACAAAAAAGTTACTTTTCAGTGCTACTCTGCTCTGACATTAAGATAGTATACATCTCAATTTTACACCAAAGTACTTACTGCAAATCTAATGGAAACACCTTAGGTTAACTTCCCACATGATGATGAGTAGTTTGAAAGTTGTTTCATGGCTGTACACATCAACACAAAAAAGTTGTTATCTCAGTGAATGCAATGCTTAGACAATACAAATAGTATACATTTCAATTTTACATCAAAGCACTTACTGCAAACCTAATGGAAACACCTAATGTTAACTTTCCACATGATTATGAGTAGTTTGAAAGTTGTTTCATGGCTGTACACATCAACACAAAAAAGTTGTTATCTCAGTGCATGCAATGCTTAGGCAATACAAATAGTATACATTTCAATTTTACATCAAAGCACTTACTGCAAACCTAATGGAAACACCTAAGGTTAACTTTCCACATGATTATGAGTAGTTTGAAAGTTGTTTCATGGCTGTACACATCAACACAAAAAAGTTGTTATCTCAGTGCATGCAATGCTTTTACAATACAAATAGTATACACTTCAATTTTACACCAAAGCACTTACCGCAAACCTAATGGAAACAACTTAGATTAACTTCCCACATGATTCTGAGATGTCTGAAAGTTGTTTCATACCTGTGCACATCAAGACAAAAAAGTTGTTTTCTCAGTGCATGCAATGCTTTTACAATACAAATAGTATACATTTCAATTTTACACCAAAGCACTTACTGCAAACCTAATGGAAACAACTTAGATTAATTTCCCACATGATTCTGAGATGTCTGAAAGTTGTTTCCTACCTGTGCACATAAAGACAAAAAAGTTGATTTCTCAGTGAATAGTATGCTTTTACATAAATGTAGTTTCCATTTCAATTATACTCAAAAGTCCTGACTGCAAACCTAATGGAAACACCTTAGGTTAACTTTCCACATGATTAGGAGTAGTTTGAAAGTTGTTTCATGGCTGTACACATCAACACAAAAAAGTTGTTATCTCAGTGCATGCAATGCTTAGACAATACAAATAGTATACATTTCAATTTTACAGGAAAGCACTTACTGCAAACCTAATGGAAACACTTTAAGTTAACTTCGCACATGATTCTGAGATGCCTGAAAGTTGTTTCATACCTGTGCACATAAAGACAAAAAAGTTGATTTCACAGTGAATAGAATGCTTTGACTTAAAATTAGTATACATTTCAATTGTACTCAAAAGTCCTGACTGCAGATCTAATGGAAACACCTTTGGTTAACTTCCCACATGAGTATGAGTAGGTTTAAAGTTGTTTCATGCCTCAGTTCATGAAGACAAAAAAGTTACTTTTCAGTGCTACTATGCTCTGACATTAAGGTAGCATACATCTCAATTTTATACCAAAGTACTTACTGCAAACCTAATGGAAACACCTTAGGGTAACTTCGCACATGATTATGAGTAGTTTGAAAGTTGTTTCATGGCTGTACATATCAGCACAAAAAAGTTGTTATCTCAGTGCATGCAATGCTTAGACAGTACAAATAATATACATTTCAATTTTACACCAAAGCACTTACTGCAAACCTAATGGAAACAACTTAGATTAACTTCCCACATGATTCTGAGATGTCTGAAAGTTGTTTCATACCTGTGCACATCAAGACAAAAAAGTTGTTTTCTCAGTGCATGCAAAGCTTTTAGAATACAAATAGTATACATTTCAATTTTACACCAAAGCACTTACTGCAAACCTAATGGCAACACCTAAGGTTAACTTTCCACATGATTATGAGCAGTTTGAAAGTTGTTTCATGGCTGTACACATCAACACAAAAAAGTTGTTATCTCAGTGCATGCAATGCTTAGACAATACAAATAGTATACATTTCAATTTTACACCAAAGCACTTACTGCAAACCTAATGGAAACAACTTAGTTTAACTTCCCACATGATTCTGAGATGTCTGAAAGTTGCTTCATACCTGTGCACATAAAGACAAAAAAGTTGTTTTCTCAGTGCATGCAATGCTTTTACAATACAAATAGTATACATTTCAATTTTACACCAAAGCACTTACTGCAAACCTAATGGAAACACCTTAGGTTAACTTTCCACATGATTATGAGTAGTTTGAAAGTTTTTTCATGGCTGTACACACCAACACAAAAAAGTTGTTATCGCAGTGCATGCAATGCTTAGACATTACAATTAGTATATATTTCAATTTTACACCAAAGCACTTACTGCAAACCTAAAGGAAACAACTTAGATCAACTTCCCACATGATTCTGCGATGTCTGAAAGTTGTTTCATACCTGTGCACATAAAGACAAAAAAGTTGATTTCTCAGTGAATAGAATGCTTTTACATAAAAGTAGTTTATATTTCAATTGTACTCAAAAGTCCTGACTGCAAACCTAATGGAAACACCTTTGGTTAACTTCCCACATGAGTATGAGTAGGTTTAAAGTTGTTTCATGCCTCACTTCATCAAGACAAAAAAGTTACTTTTCAGTGCTACTCTGCTCTGACATTAAGATAGTATACATCTCAATTTCACACCAAAGTACTTACTGCAAACCTAATGGAAACACCTTAGGTTAACTTACCACATGATTATGAGTAGTTTGAAAGTTGTTTCATGGCTGTACACATCAACACAAAGAAGTTGTTATCTCAGTGCATGCAATGCTTAGAGAATACAAATAGTATAAATTTCAATTTTACACCAAAGCACTTACTGCAAACCTAATGGAAACAACTTAGATTAACTTCCCACATGATTCTGAGATGTCTGAAAGTTGTTTCATACCTGTGCACATCAAGACAAAAAAGTTGTTTTCTCAGTGCATGCAATGCTTTTACAATACAAATAGTATACATTTCAATTTTACACCAAAGCACTTACTGCAAACCTAATGGAAACAACTTAGATTAACTTCCCACATGATTCTGAGATGTCTGAAAGTTGTTTCATACCTGTGCACATCAAGACAATAAAGTTGTTTTCTCAGTGCATGCAATGCTTTTGCAATACAAATAGTATACATTTCAATTTTACACCAAAGCACTTACTGGAAACCTAATGGAAACACCTTAGGTTAACTTCCCACATCATTATGAGTAGCTTGTAAGTTGTTTCATGGCTGTACACATCAACACAAAAAAGTTGTTATCTCAGTGCATGCAATGCTTAGACAATACAAATAGTATACATTTCAATTTTACACCAAAGCACTTACTGCAAACCTAATGGAAACACTTTAAGTTAACTTCGCACATGATTCTGAGATGTCTGAAAGTTGTTTCATACCTGTGCACATAAAGACAAAAAAGTTGATTTCACAGTGAATAGAATGCTTTGACTTAAAAGTAGTATACATTTCAATTGTATTCAAAAGTCCTGACTGCAAACCTAATGGAAACACTTTAAGTTAACTTCCCACATGATTCTGAGATGTCTGAAAGTTGTTTCATACCTGTGCACATAAAGACAAAAAAGTTGATTTCATAGTGAATAGAATGCTTTGACTTAAAAGTAGTATACATTTCAATTGTACTCAAAAGTCCTGACTGCAAACCTAATGGAAACACCTTTGGTTAACTTCCCACATGAGTATGAGTAGGTTTAAAGTTGTTTCATGCCTCAGTTCATCAAGGCAAAAAAGTTACTTTTCAGTGCTACTATGCTCTGACATTAAGGTAGTATATATCTCAATTTTACACCAAAGTACTTACTGCAAACCTAATGGAAACACCTTAGGAGAACTTCCCAGATGATTCTGAGATGTCTGAAAGTTGTTTCATACCTGTGCATAAAAAGACAAAAAAGTTGATTTCTCAGTGAATAGAATGCTTTGACATAAATGCAGTTTCCATTTCAATTCTACTCAAAAGTCCTGACTGCAAACCTAATGGAAACACCTTAGGTTAACTTTCCACATGATTATGAGTAGTTTGAAAGTTTTTTCATGGCTGTACACATCAACACAAAAAAGTTGTTATCGCAGTGCATGCAATGCTTAGACAATACAAATAGTATACATTTCAATTTTACACCAAAGCACTTACTGCAAACCTAAAGGAACAACTTAGATTAACTTCCCACATGATTCTGCGATGTCTGAAAGTTGTTTCATACCTGTGCACATAAAGACAAAAAAGTTGATTTCTCAGTGAATAGAATGCTTTTACATAAAAGTAGTTTCTATTTCAATTGTACTCAAAAGTCCTGACTGCAGACCGAATGGAAACACCTTTGGTTAACTTCCCACATGAGTATGAGTAGGTTTAAAGTTGTTTCATGCCTCACTTCATGAAGACAAAAAAGTTACTTTTCAGTGCTACTATGCTCTGACATTAAGGTAGTATACATCTCAATTTTACACCAAAGTACTTACTGCAAACCTAATGGAAACACCTTAGGTTAACTTCCCACATGATTATGAGTAGTTTGAAAGTTGTTTCATGGCTGTACACATCAACACAAAAAAGTTGTTATCTCAGTGCATGCAATGCTTAGACAATACAAATAGTATACATTTCAATTTTACACCAAAGCACTTACTGCAAAACTAATGGAAACAACTTAGATTAACTTCCCACATGATTCTGCGATGTCTGAAAGTTGTTTCATACCTGTGCACATAAAGACAAAAAAGTTGATTTCTCAGTGAATAGAATGCTTTTACATAAAAGTAGTTTCCATTTCAACTGTACTCAAAAGTCCTGACTGCAAACCTAATGGAAACACCTTTGGTTAACTTCACACATGAGTATGAGTAGGTTTAAAGTTGTTTCATGCCTCACTTCATGAAGACAAAAAAGTTACTTTTCAGTGCTACTCTGCTCTGACATTAAGATAGTATACATCTCAATTTTACACCAAAGTACTTACTGCAAATCTAATGGAAACACCTTAGGTTAACTTCCCACATGATGATGAGTAGTTTGAAAGTTGTTTCATGGCTGTACACATCAACACAAAAAAGTTGTTATCTCAGTGAATGCAATGCTTAGACAATACAAATAGTATACATTTCAATTTTACATCAAAGCACTTACTGCAAACCTAATGGAAACACCTAATGTTAACTTTCCACATGATTATGAGTAGTTTGAAAGTTGTTTCATGGCTGTACACATCAACACAAAAAAGTTGTTATCTCAGTGCATGCAATGCTTAGGCAATACAAATAGTATACATTTCAATTTTACATCAAAGCACTTACTGCAAACCTAATGGAAACACCTAAGGTTAACTTTCCACATGATTATGAGTAGTTTGAAAGTTGTTTCATGGCTGTACACATCAACACAAAAAAGTTGTTATCTCAGTGCATGCAATGCTTTTACAATACAAATAGTATACACTTCAATTTTACACCAAAGCACTTACTGCAAACCTAATGGAAACAACTTAGATTAACTTCCCACATGATTCTGAGATGTCTGAAAGTTGTTTCATACCTGTGCACATCAAGACAAAAAAGTTGTTTTCTCAGTGCATGCAATGCTTTTACAATACAAATAGTATACATTTCAATTTTACACCAAAGCACTTACTGCAAACCTAATGGAAACAACTTAGATTAATTTCCCACATGATTCTGAGATGTCTGAAAGTTGTTTCCTACCTGTGCACATAAAGACAAAAAAGTTGATTTCTCAGTGAATAGTATGCTTTTACATAAATGTAGTTTCCATTTCAATTATACTCAAAAGTCCTGACTGCAAACCTAATGGAAACACCTTAGGTTAACTTTCCACATGATTAGGAGTAGTTTGAAAGTTTTTTCATGGCTGTACACACCAACACAAAAAAGTTGTTATCGCAGTGCATGCAATGCTTAGACATTACAATTAGTATATATTTCAATTTTACACCAAAGCACTTACTGCAAACCTAAAGGAAACAACTTAGATCAACTTCCCACATGATTCTGCGATGTCTGAAAGTTGTTTCATACCTGTGCACATAAAGACAAAAAAGTTGATTTCTCAGTGAATAGAATGCTTTTACATAAAAGTAGTTTATATTTCAATTGTACTCAAAAGTCCTGACTGCAAACCTAATGGAAACACCTTTGGTTAACTTCCCACATGAGTATGAGTAGGTTTAAAGTTGTTTCATGCCTCACTTCATCAAGACAAAAAAGTTACTTTTCAGTGCTACTCTGCTCTGACATTAAGATAGTATACATCTCAATTTCACACCAAAGTACTTACTGCAAACCTAATGGAAACACCTTAGGTTAACTTACCACATGATTATGAGTAGTTTGAAAGTTGTTTCATGGCTGTACACATCAACACAAAGAAGTTGTTATCTCAGTGCATGCAATGCTTAGAGAATACAAATAGTATAAATTTCAATTTTACACCAAAGCACTTACTGCAAACCTAATGGAAACAACTTAGATTAACTTCCCACATGATTCTGAGATGTCTGAAAGTTGTTTCATACCTGTGCACATCAAGACAAAAAAGTTGTTTTCTCAGTGCATGCAATGCTTTTACAATACAAATAGTATACATTTCAATTTTACACCAAACCAGTTACTGCAAACCTAAAGGAAACAAATTAGATTAACTTCCCACATGATTCTGAGATGTCTGAAAGTTGTTTCATACCTGTGCACATCAAGACAAAAAAGTTGTTTTCTCAGTGCATGCAATGCTTTTACAATACAAATAGTATACATTTCAATTTTACACCAAAGCACTTACTGCAAACCTAATGGAAACACTTTAAGTTAACTTCCCACATGATTCTGAGATGTCTGAAAGTTGTTTCATACCTGTGCACATAAAGACAAAAAAGTTGATTTCACAGTGAATAGAATGCTTTGACTTAAAAGTAGTATACATTTCAATTGTACTCAAAAGTCCTGACTGCAGACCTAATGGAAACACCTTTGGTTAACTTCCCACATGAGTATGAGTAGGTTTAAAGTTGTTTCATGCCCCAGTTCATCAAGACAAAAAAGTTACTTTTCAGTGCTACTAT
The DNA here is from genome assembly GCF_030028105.1 of Mobula birostris. Classification (NCBI taxonomy): domain Eukaryota; kingdom Metazoa; phylum Chordata; class Chondrichthyes; order Myliobatiformes; family Myliobatidae; genus Mobula; species Mobula birostris. The sequence goes on from NW_027275302.1 coordinate 30,899, forward strand.
GCTCTGACATTTAGGTAGTATACATCTCAATTTTACACCAAAGTATTTACTGCAAACCTAATGGAAACACCTTAGGTTAACTTCCCACATCATTATGAGTAGCTTGTAAGTTGTTTCATGGCTGTACACATCAACACAAAAAAGTTGTTATCTCAGTGCATGCAATGCTTAGACAATACAAATAGTATACATTTCAATTTTACACCAAAGCACTTTCTGCAAACCTAAAGGAAACAACTTAGATTAACTTCCCACATGATTCTGCGATGTCTGAAAGTTGTTTCATACCTGTGCACATAAAGACAAAAAAGTTGATTTCTCAGTGAATAGAATGCTTTTACATAAAAGTAGTTTCCATTTCAATTGTACTCAAAAGTGCTGTCTGCAAACCTAATGGAACACCTTTGGTTAACTTCCCACATGAGTATGAATAGGTTTAAAGTTGTTTCATGCCTCACTTCATCAAGACAAAAAAGTTACTTTTCAGTGCTACTCTGCTCTGACATTAAGATAGTATACATCTCAATTTTACACCAAAGTACTTACTGCAAACCTAATGGAAACAACTTAGATTAACTTCCCACATGATTCTGAGATGTCTGAAAGTTGTTTCATACCTGTGCAGATCAAGACAAAAAAGTTGTTTTCTCAGTGCATGCAAAGCTTTTACAATACAAATAGTATACACTTCAATTTTACACCAAAGCACTTACTGCAAACCTAATGGAAACACCTAAGGTTAACTTTCCACATGATTATGAGCAGTTTGAAAGTTGTTTCATGGCTGTACACATGAACACAAAAAAGTTGTTATCGCAGTGCATGTAATGCTTAGAAAATACAAATAGTATACATTTCAATTTTACACCAAAGCACTTACTGCAAACCTAATGGAAACAACTTAGTTTAACTTCCCACATGATTCTGAGATGTCTGAAAATTGTTTCATACCTGTACACATAAAGACAAAACAGTTGATTTCTCAGTGAATAGAATGCTTTGACATAAAAGTAGTATACATTTCATTTGTACTCAAAAGTCCTGACTGCAAACCGAATGGAAACACCTTTGGTTAACTTCCCACATGAGTATGAGTAGGTTTAAAGTTGTTTCATGCCTCACTTCATCAAGACAAAAAAGTTACTTTTCAGTGCTACTATGCTCTGACATTAAGGTAGTATACATCTCAATTTTACACCAAAGTACTTACTGCAGACCTAATGGAAACACCTTACGTTAACTTCCCACATGATTATGAGTAGTTTGAAAGTTGTTTCATGGCTGTACACATCAACACAAAAAAGTTGTTATCTCAGTGCATGCAATGCTTAGACAATACAAATAGTATACATTTCAATTTTACACCAAAGCACTTACTGCAAAACTAATGGAAACAACTTAGATTAACTTCCCACATGATTCTGCGATGTCTGAAAGTTGTTTCATACCTGTGCACATAAAGACAAAAAAGTTGATTTCTCAGTGAATAGAATGCTTTTACATAAAAGTAGTTTCCATTTCAATTGTACTCAAAAGTCCTGACTGCAAACCTAATGGAAACACCTTTGGTTAACTTCACACATGAGTATGAGTAGGTTTAAAGTTGTTTCATGCCTCACTTCATGAAGACAAAAAAGTTACTTTTCAGTGCTACTCTGCTCTGACATTAAGATAGCATACATCTCAATTTTACACCAAAGTACTTACAGCAAATCTAATGGAAACACCTTAGGTTAACTTCCCACATGATGATGAGTAGTTTGAAAGTTGTTTCATGGCTGTACACATCAACACAAAAAAGTTGTTATCTCAGTGAATGCAATGCTTAGACAATACAAATAGTATACATTTCAATTTTACATCAAAGCACTTACTGCAAACCTAATGGAAACACCTAATGTTAACTTTCCACATGATTATGAGTAGTTTGAAAGTTGTTTCATGGCTGTACACATCAACACAAAAAAGTAGTTATCTCAGTGCATGCAATGCTTAGACAATACAAATAGTATAAATTTCAATTTTACACCAAAGCACTTACTGCAAACCTAATGGTAACAACTTAGATTAACTTCCCACATGATTCTGAGATGTCTGAAAGTTGTTTCATACCTGTGCACATCAAGACAAAAAAGTTGTTTTCTCAGTGCATGCAATGCTTTTACAATACAAATAGTATACATTTCAATTTTACACCAAAGCACTTACTGCAAACCTAATGGAAACAACTTAGATTAACTTCCCACATGATTCTGAGATGTCTGAAAGTTGTTTCATACCTGTGCACATCAAGACAAAAAAGTTGTTTTCTCAGTGCATGCAATGCTTTTGCAATACAAATAGTATACATTTCAATTTTACACCAAAGCACTTACTGCAAACCTAATGGAAACAACTAAGGTTAACTTTCCACATGATTATGAGTAGTTTGAAAGTTGGTTCATACCTGTGCACATCAAGACAAAAAAGTTGTTTTCTCAGTGCATGCAATGCTTTTACAATACAACTAGTATACATTTCAATTTTACACCAAAGCACTTACTGCAAACCTAATGGAAACAACTTAGATTAACTTCCCACATGATTCTGAGATGTCTGAAAGTTGTTTCATACCTGTGCACATAAAGACAAAAAAGTTGATGCCACAGTGAATAGAATGCTTTGACTTAAAAGCAGTATACATTTCAATTGTACTCAAAAGTCCTGACTGCAGACCTAATGGAAACACCTTTGGTTAACTTCCCACATGAGTATGAGTAGGTTTAAAGTTGTTTCATGCCTCAGTTCACCAAGACAAAAAAGTTACTTTTCAGTGCTACTATGCTCTGACATTTAGGTAGTATACATCTCAATTTTACACCAAAGTACTTACTGCAAACCTAATGGAAACACCTTACGTTAACTTCCCACATCATTATGAGTAGCTTGTAAGTTGTTTCATGGCTGTACACATCAACACAAAAAAGTTGTTATCTCAGTGCATGCAATGCTTAGAGAATACAAATAGTATACATTTCAATTTTACACCAAAGCACTTACTGCAAACCTAATGGAAACACTTTAAGTTAACTTCCCACATGATTCTGAGATGTCTGAAAGTTGTTTCATACCTGTGCACATAAAGACAAAAAAGTTGATTTCACAGTGAATAGAATGCTTTGACTTAAAAGTAGTATACATTTCAATTGTATTCAAAAGTCCTGACTGCAAACCTAATGGAAACACTTTAAGTTAACTTCCCACATGATTCTGAGATGTCTGAAAGTTGTTTCATACCTGTGCACATAAAGACAAAAAAGTTGATTTCATAGTGAACAGAATGCTTTGACTTAAAAGTAGTATACATTTCAATTGTACTCAAAAGTCCTGACTGCAAACCTAATGGAAACACCTTTGGTTAACTTCCCACATGAGTATGAGTAGGTTTAAAGTTGTTTCATGCATCAGTTCATCAAGGCAAAAAAGTTACTTTTCAGTGCTACTATGCTCTGACATTAAGGTAGTATATATCTCAATTTTACACCAAAGTACTTACTGCAAACCTAATGGAAACACCTTAGGATAACTTCCCACATGATTCTGAGATGTCTGAAAGTTGTTTCATACCTGTGCACAAAAAGACAAAAAAGTTGATTTCTCAGTGAATAGAATGCTTTGACATAAATGCAGTTTCCATTTCAATTCTACTCAAAAGTCCTGACTGCAAACCTAATGGAAACACCTTAGGTTAACTTTCCACATGATTATGAGTAGTTTGAAAGTTGTTTCATGGCTGTACACATCAACACAAAAAAAGTTGTTATCTCAGTGCATGCAATGCTTAGACAATACAAATACTATACATTTCAATTTTACATCAAAGCACTTACTGCAAACCTTATGGAAACACCTAAGGTTAACTTTGCACATGATTATGAGTAGTTTGAAAGTTGTTTCATGGCTGTACACATCAACACAAAAAAGTTGTTATCTCAGTGCATGCAATGCTTAGACAATACAAATAGTATAAATTTCAATTTTACACCAAAGCACTTACTGCAAACCTAATGGTAACAAATTAGATTAGCTTCCCACATGATTCTGAGATGTCTGAAAGTTGTTTCATACCTGTGCACATCAAGACAAAAAAGTTGTTTTCTCAGTGCATGCAATGCTTTTACAATACAAATAGTATATATTTCAATTTTACACCAAAGCACTTACTGCAAACGTAATGGAAACAACTTAGATTAACTTCCCACATGATTCTGAGATGTCTGAAAGTTGTTTCATACCTGTGCACATCAAGACAAAAAAGTTGTTTTCTCAGTGCATGCAATGCTTTTGCAATACAAATAGTATACATTTCAATTTTACACCAAAGCACTTACTGCAAACCTAATGGAAACAACTAAGGTTAACTTTCCACATGATTATGAGTAGTTTGAAAGTTGGTTCATACCTGTGCACATCAAGACAAAAAAGTTGTTTTCTCAGTGCATGCAATGCTTTTACAATACAAATAGTATACATTTCAATTTTACACCAAAGCACTTACTGCAAACCGAATGGAAACAACTTAGATTAACTTCCCACATGATTCTGAGATGTCTGAAAGTTGTTTCATACCTGTGCACATAAAGACAAAAAAGTTGATGCCACAGTGAATAGAATGCTTTGACTGAAAAGCAGTATACATTTCAATTGTACTCAAAAGTCCTGACTGCAGACCTAATGGAAACACCTTTGGTTAACTTCCCACATGAGTATGAGTAGGTTTAAAGTTGTTTCATGCCTCAGTTCACCAAGACAAAAAAGTTACTTTTCAGTGCTACTATGCTCTGACATTTAGGTAGTATACATCTCAATTTTACACCAAAGTACTTACTGCAAACCTAATGGAAACACCTTAGGTTAACTTCCCACATCATTATGAGTAGCTTGTAAGTTGTTTCATGGCTGTACACATCAACACAAAAAAGTTGTTATCTCAGTGCATGCAATGCTTAGACAATACAAATAGTATACATTTCAATTTTACACCAAAGCACTTACCGCAAACCTAATGGAAACACTTTAAGTTAACTTCTCACATGATTCTGAGATGTCTGAAAGTTGTTTCATACCTGTGCACATAAAGACAAAAAAGTTGATTTCACAGTGAATAGAATGCTTTGACTTAAAAGTAGTATACATTTCAATTGTATTCAAAAGTCCTGACTGCAAACCTAATGGAAACACTTTAAGTTAACTTCCCACATGATTCTGAGATGTCTGAAAGTTGTTTCATACCTGTGCACATAAAGACAAAAAAGTTGATTTCATAGTGAACAGAATGCTTTGACTTAAAAGTAGTATACATTTCAATTGTACTCAAAAGTCCTGACTGCAAACCTAATGGAAACACCTTTGGTTAACTTCCCACATGAGTATGAGTAGGTTTAAAGTTGTTTCATGCATCAGTTCCTCAAGGCAAAAAAGTTACTTTTCAGTGCTACTATGCTCTGACATTAAGGTAGTATATATCTCAATTTTACACCAAAGTACTTACTGCAAACCTAATGGAAACACCTTAGGATAACTTCCCACATGATTCTGAGATGTCTGAAAGTTGTTTCATGGCTGTACACATCAACACAAAAAAGTTGATTTCTCAGTGAATAGAATGCTTTGACATAAATGCAGTTTGCATTTCAATTCTACTCAAAAGTCCTGACTGCAAACCTAATGGAAACACATTTGGTTAACTTTCCACATGATTATGAGTAGTTTGAAAGTTGTTTCATGGCTGTACACATCAACACAAAAAAAGTTGTTATCTCAGTGCATGCAATGCTTAGACAATACAAATACTATACATTTCAATTTTACATCAAAGCACTTACTGCAAACCTTATGGAAACACCTAAGGTTAACTTTGCACATGATTATGAGTAGTTTGAAAGTTGTTTCATGGCTGTACACATCAACACAAAAAAGTTGTTATCTCAGTGCATGCAATGCTTAGACAATACAAATAGTATAAATTTCTATTTTGCACCAAAGCACTTACTGCAAACCTAATGGTAACAACTTAGATTAGCTTCCCACATGATTCTGAGATGTCTGAAAGTTGTTTCATACCTGTGCACATCAAGACAAAAAAGTTGTTTTCTCAGTGCATGCAATGCTTTTACAATACAAATAGTATACATTTCAATTTTACACCAAAGCACTTACTGCAAACCTAATGGAAACAACTTAGATTAACTTCCCACATGATTCTGAGATGTCTGAAAGTTGTTTCATACCTGTGCACATCAAGACAAAAAAGTTGTTTTCTCAGTGCATGCAATGCTTTTGCAATAGAAATAGTATACATTTCAATTTTACACCAAAGCACTTACTGCAAACCTAATGGAAACACCTAAGGTTAACTTTCCACATGATTATGAGTAGTTTGAAAGTTGTTTCATACCTGTGCACATCAAGACAAAAAAGTTGTTTTCCCAGTGCATGCAATGCTTTTACAATACAAATAGTATACATTTCAATTTTACACCAAAGCACTTACTGCAAACCTAATGGAAACAACTTAGATTAACTTCCCACATGATTCTGAGATGTCTGAAAGTTGTTTCATACCTGTGCACATAAAGACAAAAAAGTTGATTTCTCAGTGAATAGAATGCTTTGACATAAATGCAGTTTCCATTTCAATTCTGCTCAAAAGTCCCGACTGCAAACCTAATGGAAACACCTTAGGTTAACTTTCCACATGATTATGAGTAGTTTGAAAGTCTTTCATGGCTGTACACATCAACACAAAAAAGTTGTTATCTCAGTGCATGCAATTCTTAGACAATACAAATAGTATACATTTCAATTTTACACCAAAGAACTTACTGCAAACCTAATGGAAACACTTTAAGTTAACTTCCCACATGATTCTGAGATGTCTGAAAGTTGTTTCATACCTGTGCACATAAAGACAAAAAAGTTGATGTCACAGTGAATAGAATGCTTTGACTTAAAAGTAGTATACATTTCAATTGTCCTCAAAAGTCCTGACTGCAAACCTAATGCAAACACATTTGGTTAACTTCCCACATGAGTATGACTCGGTTTAAAGTTGTTTCATGCCTCAGTTTATCAAGACAAAAAAGTTACTTTCTCAGTACTACTATGCTCTGACATTAAGGTAGTACACATCTGAATTTTACACCAAAGTACTTACTGCAAACTAATGGAAACACCTTAGGTTAACTTCCCACATGATTATGAGTAGTTTGAAAGTTGTTTCATGGCTGTACACATCAACACAAAAAAGTTGTTATCTCAGTGCATGGAATGCTTAGACAATACAAATAGTATACATTTCAATTTTACACCAAAGTACTTACTGCAAACCGAATGGAAACAACTTAGATTAACTTCCCACATGATTCTGAGATGTCTGAAAGTTGTTTCATACCTGTGCACATAAAGACAAAAAAGCTGTTTTCTCAGTGCATGCAATGCTTTTAAAATACATATAGTATACATTTCAATTTTACACCAAAGCATTTACTGTAAACCTAATGGAAAGACGTTAGGTTAACTTCCCACATGATTCTGAGATGTCTGAAAGTTGTTTCATACCTGTGCACATAAAGACAAAAAAGTTGATTTCTCAGTGAATAGAATGCTTTGACATAAAAGTAGTATACATTTCAATTTTACAACAAAGTACTTACTGCAAACCTAATGGAAACACTTTAGGTTAACTTTCCACATGATTATGAGTAGTTTGAAAGTTGTTTCATGGCTGCACACATCAACACAAAAAAGTTGTTATCTCAGTGCATGCAATGCTTAGACAATACAAATAGTATACATTTCAATTTTACACCAAAGCACTTACTGCAAACCTAATGGAAACACTTTAGGTTAACTTCCCACATGATTCTGAGATGTCTGAAAGTTGTTTCATACCTGTGCACATAAAGACAAAAAAGTTGATTTCACAGTGAATAGAATGCTTTGACATAAAAGTAGTATACATTTCATTTGTACTCAAAAGTCCTGACTGCAAACCTAATGCAAACACATTTGGTTAACTTCCCAGATGAGTATGACTAGGTTTAAAGTTGTTTAATGCCTCAGTTCATCAAGACAAAAAAGTTACTTTCTCAGTACTACTATGCTCTGACATTAGGGTAGTATACATCTCACTTTACACCAAAGTACTTACTGCAAACCTAATGGAAACACTTTAGGTTACCTTCCCACATGATTCTGAGATGTCTGAAAGTTGTTTCATACCTGTGCACATCAAGACAAAAAAGTTGTTTTCTCAGTGCATGCAATGCTTTTACAATACAAATAGCATACATTTCAATTTTACACCAAAGCACTTACTGCAAACCTAATGGAAACACTTTAGGTTAACTTCCCACATGATTCTGAGATGTCTGAAAGATGTTACATACCTGTGCACATAAAGACAAAAAAGTTGATTTCACAGTGAATAGAATGCTTTGACATAAAAGTAGTATACATTTCAATTGTACTCAAAAGTCCTGACTGCAAACCTAATGCAAACACATTTGGTTAACTTCCCAGATGAGTATGACTAGGTTTAAAGTTGTTTCATGCCTCAGTTCATCAAGACAAAAAAGTTACTTTCTCAGTACTACTATACTCTGACATTAGGGTAGTATACATCTCAGTTTTACACCAAAGTACTTACTGCAATCTAATGGAAACACCTTAGGTTAACTTCCCACATGATTATGAGTAGTTTGAAAGTTGTTTCTTGGCTGTACACATCAACACAAAAAAGTTGTTATCTCAGTGCATGCAATGCATAGACAATACAAATAGTATACAATTCAACTTTACACCAAAGTACTTACTGCAAACCTAAAGGAAACAACTTAGATTAACTTCCCACATGATTCTGAGATATCTGAAAGTTGTTTCATATCTGTGCACATCAAGAAAAAAAGTTGTTTTCTCAGTGCATGCAATGCTTTTACAATACAAATAGTATACATTTCAATTTTACACCAAAGTGCTTACTGCAAACTAATGGAAACACCTTAGGTTAACTTCCCACATGATTATGAGTAGTTTGAAAGTTGTTTCATGGCTGTACACATCAACACAAAAAAGTTGTTATCTCAGTGCATGCAATGCTTAGACAATACAAATAGTATACATTTCAATTTTACACCAAAGCACTTACTGCAAACCTAATGGAAACACCTTAGGTTAACTTTCCACATGATTATGAGTAGTTTGAAAGTTGTTTCATGGCTGTGCGCATCAACACAAAAAAGTTGTTATCTCAGTGCATGCAATGCTTAGACAATACAAATAGTGTACATTTCAATTTTACAGCAAAGCACTTACTGCAAACCTAATGGAAACACTTTAGGTTAACTTCCCACATTACTCTGAGATGTCTGAAAGTTGTTACATACCTGTGCACATAAAGACAAAAAAGTTGATTTCACAGTGAATAGAATGCTTTGACATAAAAGTAGTATACATTTCAATTGTACTCAAAAGTCCTGACTGCAAACCTAATGCAAACACATTTGGTTAACTTCCCAGATGAATATGACTAGGTTTAAAGTTGTTTCATGCCTCAGTTCATCAAGACAAAAAAGTTACTTTCTCAGTACTACTATGCTCTGACATTAAGGAAGTACACATCTGAATTTTACACCAAAGTACTTACTGCAAACTAATGGAAACACCTTAGGTTAACTTCCCACATGATTATGAGTAGTTTGAAAGTTGTTTCATGGCTGTACACATCAACAGAAAAAAGTTGTTATCTCAGTGAATGCAATGCTTAGACAATACAAATAGTATACATTTCAATTTTACACCAAAGCACTTACTGCAAACCTAATGGAAACACCTTAGGTTAACTCCCCACATGATTCTGAGATGTCTGAAAGTTGTTACATACCTGTGCACATAAAGAAAAAAAAGTTGATTTCACAGTGAATAGAATGCTTTGACATAAAAGTAGTATACATTTCAATTGTACTCAAAAGTCCTGACTGCAAACCTAATGCAAACACATTTGATTAACTTCCCAGATGAATATGACTAGGTTTAAAGTTGTTTCATGCCTCAGTTCATCAAGACAAAATAGTTACTTTCTCAGTACTACTATGCTCTGACATTAAGGAAGTACACATCTGAATTTTACACCAAAGTACTCACTGCAAACTAATGGAAACACCTTAGGTTAACTTCCCACATGATTATGAGTAGTTTGAAAGTTGTTTCATGACTGTACACATCAACACAAAAAAGTTGTTATCTCAGTGCGTGCAATGCTTAGACAATACAAATAGAATACATTTCAATTTTACACCAAAGCACTTACTGCAAACCTAATGGAAACAACTTAGATTAACTTCCCACATGATTCTGAGATGTCTGAAAGTTGTTTCATACCTGTGCACATCAAGACAAAAAAGTTGTTTTCTCAGTGCATGCAATGCTTTTACAATACAAATAGTATACATTTCAATTTTACACCAAAGCATTTACTGCAGACCTAATGGAAACACCTTAGGTTAACTTTCCACATGATTCTGAGATGTCTGAAAGTTGTTACATACCTGTGCACATAAAGACAAAAAAGTTGATTTCACAGTGAATAGAATGCTTTGACATAAAAGTAGTATACATTTCAATTGTACTCAAAAGTCCTGACTGCAAACCTAATGCAAACACATTTGGTTAACTTCCCAGATGAATATGACTAGGTTTAAAGTTGTTTCATGCCTCAGTTCATCAAGACAAAAAAGTTACTTTCTCAGTACTACTATGCTCTGACATTAGGGTAGTATACATCTCACTTTACACCAAAGTACTTACTGCAAACCTAATGGAAACACTTTAGGTTACCTTCCCACATGATTCTGAGATGTCTGAAAGTTGTTTCATACCTGTGCACATCAAGAGAAAAAAGTTGTTTTCTCAGTGCATGCAATGCTTTTACAATACAAATAGCATACATTTCAATTTTACACCAAAGCACTTACTGCAAACCTAATGGAAACACTTTAGGTTAACTTCCCACATGATTCTGAGATGTCTGAAAGATGTTACATACCTGTGCACATAAAGACAAAAAAGTTGATTTCACAGTGAATAGAATGCTTTGACATAAAAGTAGTATACATTTCAATTGTACTCAAAAGTCGTGACTGCAAACCTAATGCAAACACATTTGGTTAACTTCCCAGATGAGTATGACTAGGTTTAAAGTTGATTCATGCCTCAGTTCATCAAGACAAAAAAGTTACTTTCTCAGTACTACTATACTCTGACATTAGGGTAGTATACATCTCACTTTTACACCAAAGTACTTACTGCAAACTAATGGAAACACCTTAGGTTAACTTCCCACATGATTATGAGTAGTTTGAAAGTTGTTTCTTGGCTGTACACATCAACACAAAAAAGTTGTTATCTCAGTGCATGCAATGCATAGACAATACAAATAGTATACATTTCAATTTTACACCAAAGCACTTACTGCAAACCTAATGGAAACAACTTAGATTAACTTCCCACATGATTCTGAGATGTCTGAAAGTTGTTTCATACCTGTGCACATCAAGACAAAAAAGTTGTTTTCTCAGTGCATGCAATGCTTTTACAATACAAATAGTATACATTTCAATTTTACACCAAAGCATTTACTGCAGACCTAATGGAAACACCTTAGGTTAACTTCCCACATGATTCTGAGATGTCTGAAAGTTGTTTCATACCTGTGCACATAAAGACAAAAAAGTTGATTTCACAGTGAATAGAATGCTTTGACTAAAAGTAGTATACATTTCAATTTTACACCAAAGCACTTACTGCAAACCTAATGGAAACACTTTAGGTTAACTTCCCACATGATTCTGAGATGTCTGAAAGTTGTTACATACCTGTGCACATAAAGACAAAAAAGTTGATTTCACAGTGAATAGAATGCTTTGACATAAAAGTAGTATACATTTAAATTGTACTCAAAAGTCCTGACTGCAAACCTAATGCAAACACATTTGGTTAACTTCCCAGATGAATATGACTAGGTTTAAAGTTGTTTCATGCCTCAGTTCATCAAGACAAAAAAATACTTTCTCAGTACTACTATGCTCTGACATTAAGGAAGTACACATCTGAATTTTACACCAAAGTACTTACTGCAAACTAATGGAGACACCTTAGGTAAACTTCCCACATGATTATGAGTAGTTTGAAAGTTGTTTCATGGCTGTACACATCAACACAAAAAAGTTGTTATCTCAGTGCATGCAATGCTTAGACAATACAAATAGTATACATTTCAATTTTACACCAAAGCACTTACTGCAAACCTAATGGAAACAACTTAGATTAACTGCCCACATGATTCTGAGATGTCTGAAAGTTGTTTCATACCTGTGCACAACAAGACAAAAAAGTTGTTTTCTCAGTGCATGCAATGCTTTTACAATACAAATAGTATACATTTCAATTTTACACCAAAGCACTTACTGCAGACCTAATGGAAACACCTTAGGTTAACTTTCCACATGATTATGAGTAGTTTGAAAGTTGTTTCATGGCTGCACACATCAACACAAAAAGTTGTAATCTCAGTGCATGCAATGCTTAGACAATACAAAAAGTATACATTTCAATTTTACACCAAAGCACTTACTGCAAACCTAATGGAAACACTTTAGGTTAACTTCCCACATGATTCTGAGATGTCTGAAAGTTGTTTCATACCTGTGCACATAAAGACAAAAAAGTTGATTTCACAGTGAATAGAATGCTTTGACATAAAAGTAGTATACATTTCATTTGTACTCAAAAGTCCTGACTGCAAACCTAATGCAAACACATTTGCCTAACTTCCCAGATGAGTATGACTAGGTTCAAAGTTGTTTCATGCCTCAGTTCATCAAGACAAAAAAGTTACTTTCTCAGTACTACTATGCTCTGACATTAGGGTAGTATACATCTCACTTTACACCAAAGTACTTACTGCAAACCTAATGGAAACACTTTAGGTTACCTTCCCACATGATTCTGAGATGTCTGAAAGTTGTTTCATACCTGTGCACATCAAGACAAAAAAGTTGTTTTCTCAGTGCATGCAATGCTTTTAGAATACAAATAGCATACATTTCAATTTTACACCAAAGCACTTACTGCAAACCTAATGGAAACACTTTAGGTTAACTTCCCACATGATTCTGAGATGTCTGAAAGATGTTACATACCTGTGCACATAAAGACAAAAAAGTTGATGTCACAGTGAATAGAATGCTTTGACATAAAAGTAGTATACATTTCAATTGTATTCAAAAGTCCTGACTGCAAACCTAATGCAAACAGATTTGGTTAACTTCCCAGATGAGTATGGCTAGTTTAAAGTTGTTTCATGCCTCAGTTCATCAAGACAAAAAAGTTACTTTCTCAGTACTACTATGCGCTGACATTAGGGTAGTATACATCTCACTTTTACACCAAAGTACTTACTGCAAACTAATGGAAACACCTTAGGTTAACTTCCCACATGATTATGAGTAGTTTGAAAGTTGTTTCTTGGCTGTACACATCAACACAAAAAAGTTGTTATCTCAGTGCATGCAATGCATAGACAATACAAATAGTATACAATTCAATTTTACACCAAAGTACTTACTGCAAACCTAATGGAAACAACTTAGATTAACTTCCCACATGATTCTGAGATATCTGAAAGTTGTTTCATATCTGTGCACATCAAGACAAAAAAGTTGTTTTCTCAGTGCATGCAAAGCTTTTACAATACAAATAGTATACATTTCAATTTTACACCAAAGTGCTTACTGCAAACTAATGGAAACACCTTAGGTTAACTTCTCACATGATTATGAGTAGTTTGAAAGTTGTTTCATGGCTGTACACATCAACACAAAAAAGTTGTTATCTCAGTGCATGCAATGCTTAGACAATACAAATAGTATACATTTCAATTTTACTACAAAGCACTTACTGCAAACCTAATGGAAACACCTTAGGTTAACTTCCCACATGATTCTGAGATGTCTGAAAGTTGTTTCATACCTGTGCACATAAAGACAAAAAAGTTGATTTCACAGTGGATAGAATGCTTTGACATAAAAGTAGTATACATTTCAATTGTACTCAAAAGTCCTGACTGCAAACCTAATGCAAACACAGTTGGTTAACTTCCCAGATGAATATGACTAGGTTTAAAGTTGTTTCATGCCTCAGTTCATCAAGACAAAAAAGTTACTTTCTCAGTACTACTACGTTCTGACATTAAGGAAGTACACATCTGAATTTTACACCAAAGTACTTACTGCAAACTAATGGAAACACCTTAGGTTAACTTCCCACATGATTATGAGTAGTTTGAAAGTTGTTTCATGGCTGTACACATCAACACAAAAAAGTTGTTATCTCAGTGCATGCAGTGCTTAGACAATACAAATAGTATACATTTCAATTTTACACCAAAGCACTTACTGCAAACCTAATGGAAACAACTTAGATTAACTTCCCACATGATTCTGAGATGTCTGAAAGTTGTTTCATACCTGTGCACATCAAGACAAAAAAGTTGTTTTCTCAGTGCATGCAATGCTTTTACAATACAAATAGTATACATTTCAACTTTACACCAAAGCATTTACTGCAGACCTAATGGAAACACCTTAGGTTAACTTTCCACATGATTATGAGTAGTTTGAAAGTTGTTTCATGGCTGTACACATCAACAGAAAAAAGTTGTTATCTCAGTGAATGCAATGCTTAGACAATACAAATAGTATACATTTCAATTTTACTACAAAGCACTTACTGCAAACCTAATGGAAACACCTTAGGTTAACTTCCCACATGATTCTGAGATGTCTGAAAGTTGTTACATACCTGTGCACATAAAGACAAAAAAGTTGATTTCACAGTGAATAGAATGCTTTGACATAAAAGTAGTATACATTTCAATTGTGCTCAAAAGACCTGACTGCAAACCTAATGCAAACACATTTGGTTAACTTCCCAGATGAATATGACTAGGTTTAAAGTTGTTTCATGCCTCAGTTCATCAAGACAAAATAGTTACTTTCTCAGTACTACTATGCTCTGACATTAAGGAAGTACACATCTGAATTTTACACCAAAGTACTTACTGCAAACTAATGGAAACACCTTAGGTTAACTTCCCACATGATTATGAGTAGTTTGAAAGTTGTTTCATGGCTGTACACATCAACACAAAAAAGTTGTTATCTCAGTGCATGCAATGCTTAGACAATACAAATAGAATACATTTCAATTTTACACCAAAGCACTTACTGCAAACCTAATGGAAACAACTTAGATTAGCTTCCCATATGATTCTGAGATGTCTGAAAGTTGTTTCATACCTGTGCACATCAAGACAAAAAAGTTGTTTTCTCAGTGCATGCAATGCTTTTACAATACAAATAGTATACATTTCAATTTTACACCAAAGCATTTACTGCAGACCTAATGGAAACACCTTAGGTTAACTTTCCACATGATTATGAGTAGTTTGAAAGTTGTTTCATGGCTGTACACATCAACAGAAAAAAGTTGTTATCTCAGTGAATGCAATGCTTAGACAATACAAATAGTATACATTTCAATTTTACTACAAAGCACTTACTGCAAACCTAATGGAAACACCTTAGGTTAACTTCCCACATGATTCTGAGATGTTTGAAAGTTGTTACATACCTGTGCACATAAAGACAAAAAAGTTGATTTCACAGTGAATAGAATGCTTTGACATAAAAGTAGTATACATTTCATTTGTACTCAAACGTCCTGACTGCAAACCTAATGCAAACACATTTGGTTAACTTCCCAGATGAGTATGACTAGGTTCAAAGTTGTTTCATGCCTCAGTTCATCAAGACAAAAAAGTTACTTTCTCAGTACTACTATGCTCTGACATTAGGGTAGTATACATCTCACTTTACACCAAAATACTTACTGCAAACCTAATGGAAACACTTTAGGTTACCTTCCCACATGATTCTGAGATGTCTGAAAGTTGTTTCATACCTGTGCACATCAAGACAAAAAAGTTGTTTTCTCAGTGCATGCAATGCTTTTACAATACAAATTGCATACATATCAATTTTACACCAAAGCACTTACTGCAAACCTAATGGAAACACTTTAGGTTAACTTCCCACATGATTCTGAGATGTCTGAAAGATGTTACATACCTGTGCACATAAAGACAAAAAAGTTGATTTCACAGTGAATAGAATGCTTTGACATAAAAGTAGTATACATTTCAATTGTACTCAAAAGTCCTGACTGCAAACCTAATGCAAACACATTTGGTTAACTTCCCAGATGAGTATGACTAGGTTTAAAGTTGTTTCATGCCTCAGTTCATCAAGACAAAAAAGTTACTTTCTCAGTACTACTATGCTCTGACATTAGGGTAGTATACATCTCACTTTTACACCAAAGTACTTACTGCAAACTAATGGAAACACCTTAGGTTAACTTCCCACATGATTATGAGTAGTTTGAAAGTTGCTTCTTGGCTGTACACATCAACACAAAAAAGTTGTTATCTCAGTGCATGCAATGCTTAGACAATACAAATAGTATACATTTCAATTTTACATCAAAGCACTTACTGCAAACCTAATGGAAACACCTAAGGTTAACTTTCCACATGATTATGAGTAGTTTGAAAGTTGTTTCATGGCTGTACACATCAACACAAAAAAGTTGTTATCTCAGTGCATGCAATGCTTAGACAATAGAAATAGTATAAATTTCAATTTTACACCTGGAAACAACTTAGATTAACTTCCCACATGATTCTGAGATGTCTGAAAGTTGTTTCATACCTGTGCACATCAAGACAAAAAAGTTGTTTTCTCAGTGCATGCAATGCTTTTACAATACAAATAGTATACATTTCAATTTTACACCAAAGCACTTACTGCAAACCTAATGGAAACACCTTTGGTTAACTTCACACATGAGTATGAGTAGGTTTAAAGTTGTTTCATGCCTCACTTCATCGAAGACAAAAAAGTTACTTTTCAGTGCTACTCTGCTCTGACATTAAGATAGTATACATCTCAATTTTACACCAAAGTACTTACTGCAAATCTAATGGAAACACCTTAGGTTAACTTTCCACATGATTATGAGTAGTTTGAAAGTTGTTTCATGGTTGTACACATCAACACAAAAAAGTTGTTATCTCAGTGAATGCAATGCTTAGACAATACAAATAGTATACATTTCAATTTTACATCAAAGCACTTACTGCAAACCTAATGGAAACACCTAATGTTAACTTTCCACATGATTATGAGTAGTTTGAAAAGTTGTTTCATGGCTGTACACATCAACACAAAAAAGTTGTTATCTCAGTGCATGCAATGCTTAGGCAATACAAATAGTATACATTTCAATTTTACATCAAAGCACTTACTGCAAACCTAATGGAAACACCTAAGGTTAACTTTCCACATGATTCTGAGATGTCTGAAAGTTGTTTCATACCTGTGCCACATCAAGACAAAAAAGTTGTTTCTCAGTGCATGCAATGCTTTTACAATACAAATAGTATACATTTCAATTTTACACCAAAGCATTTACTGCAGACCTAATGGAAAACACCTTAGGTTAACTTTCCACATGATTCTGAGATGTCTGAAAGTTGTTGTTACATACCTGTGCACATAAAGACAAAAAAGTTGATTTCACAGTGAATAGAATGCTTTGACATAAAAGTAGTATACATTTCAATTGTACTCAAAAGTCCTGACTGCAAACCTAATGCAAACACATTTTGGTTAACTTCCCAGATGAATATGACTAGGTTTAAAGTTGTTTCATGCCTCAGTTCATCAATAGTTCATCAAGACAAAAAAGTTACTTTCTCAGTACTACTATGCTCTGACATTAGGGTAGTATACATCTCACTTTACACCAAAGTACTTACTGCAAACCTAATGGAAACACTTTAGGTTACCTTCCCACATGATTCTGAGATGTCTGAAAGTTGTTTCATACCTGTGCACATCAAGAGAAAAAAGTTGTTTTCTCAGTGCATGCAATGCTTTTAAAATACAAATAGCATACATTTCAATTTTACACCAAAGCACTTACTGCAAACCTAATGGAAACACTTTAGGTTAACTTCCCACATGATTTTGAGATGTCTGAAAGATGTTACATACCTGTGCACATAAAGACAAAAAAGTTGATTTCACAGTGAATAGAATGCTTTGACATAAAAGTAGTATACATTTCAATTGTACTCAAAAGTCGTGACTGCAAACCTAATGCAAACACATTTGGTTAACTTCCCAGATGAGTATGACTAGGTTTAAAGTTGATTCATGCCTCAGTTCATCAAGACAAAAAAGTTACTTTCTCAGTACTACTATACTCTGACATTAGGGTAGTATACATCTCACTTTTACACCAAAGTACTTACTGCAAACTAATGGAAACACCTTAGGTTAACTTCCCACATGATTATGAGTAGTTTGAAAGTTGTTTCTTGGCTGTACACATCAACACAAAAAAGTTGTTATCTCAGTGCATGCAATGCATAGACAATACAAATAGTATACATTTCAATTTTACACCAAAGCACTTACTGCAAACCTAATGGAAACAACTTAGATTAACTTCCCACATGATTCTGAGATGTCTGAAAGTTGTTTCATACCTGTGCACATCAAGACAAAAAAGTTGTTTTCTCAGTGCATGCAATGCTTTTACAATACAAATAGTATACATTTCAATTTTACACCAAAGCATTTACTGCAGACCTAATGGAAACACCTTAGGTTAACTTCCCACATGATTCTGAGATGTCTGAAAGTTGTTTCATACCTGTGCACATAAAGACAAAAAAGTTGATTTCACAGTGAATAGAATGCTTTGACTAAAAGTAGTATACATTTCAATTTTACACCAAAGCACTTACTGCAAACCTAATGGAAACACTTTAGGTTAACTTCCCACATGATTCTGAGATGTCTGAAAGTTGTTACATACCTGTGCACATAAAGACAAAAAAGTTGATTTCACAGTGAATAGAATGCTTTGACATAAAAGTAGTATACATTTAAATTGTACTCAAAAGTCCTGACTGCAAACCTAATGCAAACACATTTGGTTAACTTCCCAGATGAATATGACTAGGTTTAAAGTTGTTTCATGCCTCAGTTCATCAAGACAAAAAAATACTTTCTCAGTACTACTATGCTCTGACATTAAGGAAGTACACATCTGAATTTTACACCAAAGTACTTACTGCAAACTAATGGAAACACCTTAGGTAAACTTCCCACATGATTATGAGTAGTTTGAAAGTTGTTTCATGGCTGTACACATCAACACAAAAAAGTTGTTATCTCAGTGCATGCAATGCTTAGACAATACAAATAGTATACATTTCAATTTTACACCAAAGCACTTACTGCAAACCTAATGGAAACAACTTAGATTAACTTCCCACATGATTCTGAGATGTCTGAAAGTTGTTTCATACCTGTGCACAACAAGACAAAAAAGTTGTTTTCTCAGTGCATGCAATGCTTTTACAATACAAATAGTATACATTTCAATTTTACACCAAAGCACTTACTGCAGACCTAATGGAAACACCTTAGGTTAACTTTCCACATGATTATGAGTAGTTTGAAAGTTGTTTCATGGCTGCACACATCAACACAAAAAAGTTGTAATCTCAGTGCATGCAATGCTTAGACAATACAAAAAGTATACATTTCAATTTTACACCAAAGCACTTACTGCAAACCTAATGGAAACACTTTAGGTTAACTTCCCACATGATTCTGAGATGTCTGAAAGTTGTTTCATACCTGTGCACATAAAGACAAAAAAGTTGATTTCACAGTGAATAGAATGCTTTGACATAAAAGTAGTATACATTTCATTTGTACTCAAAAGTCCTGACTGCAAACCTAATGCAAACACATTTGGCTAACTTCCCAGATGAGTATGACTAGGTTCAAAGTTGTTTCATGCCTCAGTTCATCAAGACAAAAAAGTTACTTTCTCAGTACTACTATGCTCTGACATTAGGGTAGTATACATCTCACTTTACACCAAAGTACTTACTGCAAACCTAATGGAAACACTTTAGGTTACCTTCCCACATGATTCTGAGATGTCTGAAAGTTGTTTCATACCTGTGCACATCAAGACAAAAAAGTTGTTTTCTCAGTGCATGCAATGCTTTTAGAATACAAATAGCATACATTTCAATTTTACACCAAAGCACTTACTGCAAACCTAATGGAAACACTTTAGGTTAACTTCCCACATGATTCTGAGATGTCTGAAAGATGTTACATACCTGTGCACATAAAGACAAAAAAGTTGATGTCACAGTGAATAGAATGCTTTGACATAAAAGTAGTATACATTTCAATTGTATTCAAAAGTCCTGACTGCAAACCTAATGCAAACAGATTTGGTTAACTTCCCAGATGAGTATGGCTAGTTTAAAGTTGTTTCATGCCTCAGTTCATCAAGACAAAAAAGTTACTTTCTCAGTACTACTATGCGCTGACATTAGGGTAGTATACATCTCACTTTTACACCAAAGTACTTACTGCAAACTAATGGAAACACCTTAGGTTAACTTCCCACATGATTATGAGTAGTTTGAAAGTTGTTTCTTGGCTGTACACATCAACACAAAAAAGTTGTTATCTCAGTGCATGCAATGCATAGACAATACAAATAGTATACAATTCAATTTTACACCAAAGTACTTACTGCAAACCTAATGGAAACAACTTAGATTAACTTCCCACATGATTCTGAGATATCTGAAAGTTGTTTCATATCTGTGCACATCAAGACAAAAAAGTTGTTTTCTCAGTGCATGCAAAGCTTTTACAATACAAATAGTATACATTTCAATTTTACACCAAAGTGCTTACTGCAAACTAATGGAAACACCTTAGGTTAACTTCTCACATGATTATGAGTAGTTTGAAAGTTGTTTCATGGCTGTACACATCAACACAAAAAAGTTGTTATCTCAGTGCATGCAATGCTTAGACAATACAAATAGTATACATTTCAATTTTACTACAAAGCACTTACTGCAAACCTAATGGAAACACCTTAGGTTAACTTCCCACATGATTCTGAGATGTCTGAAAGTTGTTTCATACCTGTGCACATAAAGACAAAAAAGTTGATTTCACAGTGAATAGAATGCTTTGACATAAAAGTAGTATACATTTCAATTGTACTCAAAAGTCCTGACTGCAAACCTAATGCAAACACAGTTGGTTAACTTCCCAGATGAATATGACTAGGTTTAAAGTTGTTTCATGCCTCAGTTCATCAAGACAAAAAAGTTACTTTCTCAGTACTACTACGTTCTGACATTAAGGAAGTACACATCTGAATTTTACACCAAAGTACTTACTGCAAACTAATGGAAACACCTTAGGTTAACTTCCCACATGATTATGAGTAGTTTGAAAGTTGTTTCATGGCTGTACACATCAACACAAAAAAGTTGTTATCTCAGTGCATGCAGTGCTTAGACAATACAAATAGTATACATTTCAATTTTACACCAAAGCACTTACTGCAAACCTAATGGAAACAACTTAGATTAACTTCCCACATGATTCTGAGATGTCTGAAAGTTGTTTCATACCTGTGCACATCAAGACAAAAAAGTTGTTTTCTCAGTGCATGCAATGCTTTTACAATACAAATAGTATACATTTCAACTTTACACCAAAGCATTTACTGCAGACCTAATGGAAACACCTTAGGTTAACTTTCCACATGATTATGAGTAGTTTGAAAGTTGTTTCATGGCTGTACACATCAACAGAAAAAAGTTGTTATCTCAGTGAATGCAATGCTTAGACAATACAAATAGTATACATTTCAATTTTACTACAAAGCACTTACTGCAAACCTAATGGAAACACCTTAGGTTAACTTCCCACATGATTCTGAGATGTCTGAAAGTTGTTACATACCTGTGCACATAAAGACAAAAAAGTTGATTTCACAGTGAATAGAATGCTTTGACATAAAAGTAGTATACATTTCAATTGTGCTCAAAAGACCTGACTGCAAACCTAATGCAAACACATTTGGTTAACTTCCCAGATGAATATGACTAGGGTTAAAGTTGTTTCATGGCTCAGTTCATCAAGACAAAATAGTTACTTTCTCAGTACTACTATGCTCTGACATTAAGGAAGTACACATCTGAATTTTACACCAAAGTACTTACTGCAAACTAATGGAAACACCTTAGGTTAACTTCCCACATGATTATGAGTAGTTTGAAAGTTGTTTCATGGCTGTACACATCAACACAAAAAAGTTGTTATCTCAGTGCATGCAATGCTTAGACAATACAAATAGAATACATTTCAATTTTACACCAAAGCACTTACTGCAAACCTAATGGAAACAACTTAGATTAGCTTCCCATATGATTCTGAGATGTCTGAAAGTTGTTTCATACCTGTGCATATCAAGACAAAAAAGTTGTTTTCTCAGTGCATGCAATGCTTTTACAATACAAATAGTATACATTTCAATTTTACACCAAAGCATTTACTGCAGACCTAATGGAAACACCTTAGGTTAACTTTCCACATGATTATGAGTAGTTTGAAAGTTGTTTCATGGCTGTACACATCAACAGAAAAAAGTTGTTATCTCAGTGAATGCAATGCTTAGACAATACAAATAGTATACATTTCAATTTTACTACAAAGCACTTACTGCAAACCTAATGGAAACACCTTAGGTTAACTTCCCACATGATTCTGAGATGTTTGAAAGTTGTTACATACCTGTGCACATAAAGACAAAAAAGTTGATTTCACAGTGAATAGAATGCTTTGACATAAAAGTAGTATACATTTCATTTGTACTCAAACGTCCTGACTGCAAACCTAATGCAAACACATTTGGTTAACTTCCCAGATGAGTATGACTAGGTTCAAAGTTGTTTCATGCCTCAGTTCATCAAGACAAAAAAGTTACTTTCTCAGTACTACTATGCTCTGACATTAGGGTAGTATACATCTCACTTTACTCCAAAATACTTACTGCAAACCTAATGGAAACACTTTAGGTTACCTTCCCACATGATTCTGAGATGTCTGAAAGTTGATTCATACCTGTGCACATCAAGACAAAAAAGTTGTTTTCTCAGTGCATGCAATGCTTTTACAATACAAATTGCATACATATCAATTTTACACCAAAGCACTTACTGCAAACCTAATGGAAACACTTTAGGTTAACTTCCCACATGATTCTGAGATGTCTGAAAGATGTTACATACCTGTGCACATAAAGACAAAAAAGTTGATTTCACAGTGAATAGAATGCTTTGACATAAAAGTAGTATACATTTCAATTGTACTCAAAAGTCCTGACTGCAAACCTAATGCAAACACATTTGGTTAACTTCCCAGATGAGTATGACTAGGTTTAAAGTTGTTTCATGCCTCAGTTCATCAAGACAAAAAAGTTACTTTCTCAGTACTACTATGCTCTGACATTAGGGTAGTATACATCTCACTTTTACACCAAAGTACTTACTGCAAACTAATGGAAACACCTTAGGTTAACTTCCCACATGATTATGAGTAGTTTGAAAGTTGCTTCTTGGCTGTACACATCAACACAAAAAAGTTGTTATCTCAGTGCATGCAATGCTTAGACAATACAAATAGTATACATTTCAATTTTACATCAAAGCACTTACTGCAAACCTAATGGAAACACCTAAGGTTAACTTTCCACATGATTATGAGTAGTTTGAAAGTTGTTTCATGGCTGTACACATCAACACAAAAAAGTTGTTATCTCAGTGCATGCAATGCTTAGACAATAGAAATAGTATAAATTTCAATTTTACACCAAAGCACTTACTGCAAACCTAATGGAAACAACGTAGATTAACTTCCCACATGATTCTGAGATGTCTGAAAGTTGTTTCATACCTGTGCACATCAAGACAAAAAAGTTGTTTTCTCAGTGCATGCAATGCTTTTACAATACAAATAGTATACATTTCAATTTTACACCAAAGCACTTACTGCAAACCTAATGGAAACACCTTTGGTTAACTTCACACATGAGTATGAGTAGGTTTAAAGTTGTTTCATGCCTCACTTCATCAAGACAAAAAAGTTACTTTTCAGTGCTACTCTGCTCTGACATTAAGATAGTATACATCTCAATTTTACACCAAAGTACTTACTGCAAATCTAATGGAAACACCTTAGGTTAACTTTCCACATGATTATGAGTAGTTTGAAAGTTGTTTCATGGTTGTACACATCAACACAAAAAAGTTGTTATCTCAGTGAATGCAATGCTTAGACAATACAAATAGTATACATTTCAATTTTACATCAAAGCACTTACTGCAAACCTAATGGAAACACCTAATGTTAACTTTCCACATGATTATGAGTAGTTTGAAAGTTGTTTCATGGCTGTACACATCAACACAAAAAAGTTGTTATCTCAGTGCATGCAATGCTTAGGCAATACAAATAGTATACATTTCAATTTTACATCAAAGCACTTACTGCAAACCTAATGGAAACACCTAAGGTTAACTTTCCACTTGATCATGAGTAGTTTGAAAGTTGTTTCATGGCTGTACACATCAACACAAAAAGTTGTTATCTCAGTGCATGCAATGCTTTTACAATACAAATAGTATACATTTCAATTTTACACCAAAGCACTTACTGCAAACCTAAAGGAAACAACTTAGATTAACTTCCCACATGATTCTGAGATGTCTGAAAGTTGTTTCCTACTTGTGCACATAAAGACAAAAAAGTTGATTTCTCAGTGAATAGTATGCTTTTACATAAATGTAGTTTCCATTTCAATTATACTCAAAAGTCCTGACTGCAAACCTAATGGAAACACCTTTGGTTAACTTTCCACATGATTAGGAGTAGTTTGAAAGCTGTTTCATGGCTGTAGACATCAACACAAAGAAGTTGTTATATCAGTGCATGCAATGCTTAGACAATACAAATAGTATACATTTCAATTTTACACCAAAGCACTTACTGCAAACCTAAAGGAAACAACTTAGATTAACTTCCCAGATGAGTATGACTAGGTTTAAAGTTGTTTCATGCCTCAGTTCATCAAGACAAAAAAGTTACTTTCTCAGTACTACTATGCTCTGACATTAAGGAAGTGCACATCTGAATTTTACACCAAAGTACTTACTGCAAACTAATGGAAACACCTTAGGTTAACTTCCCACATGATTATGAGTAGTTTGAAAGTTGTTTCATGGCTGTACACATCAACACAAAAAAGTTGTTATCTCAGTGCATGCAATCCTTTTACAATACAAATAGTATACATTTCAATTTTACACCAAAGCATTTACTGCAAACCTAATGGATACAACTTAGATTAACTTCCCACATGATTCTGAGATGTCTGAAAGTTGTTTCCTACTTGTGCACATAAAGACAAAAAAGTTGATTTCTCAGTGAATAGTATGCTTTTACATAAATGTAGCTTCCATTTCAATTATACTCAAAAGTGCTGACTGCAAACCTAATGGAAACACCTTTGGTTAACTTTCCACATGATTAGGAGTAGTTTGAAAGCTGTTTCATGGCTGTAGAGATCAACAGAAAAAAGTTGTTATGTCAGTGCATGCAATGCTTAGACAATACAAATAGTATACATTTCAATTTTACACCAAAGCACTTACTGCAAACCTAATGAAAACACTTTAAGTTAACTTCCCACATGATTCTGAGATGTCTGAAAGTTGTTTCATACCTGTGCACATAAAGACAAAAAAGTTGATTTCTCAGTGAATGGAATGCTTTGACATAAATGCAGTTTCCATTTGAATTCTACTCAAAAGTCTTGACTGCAAACCTAATGGAAACACCTTAGGTTAACTTTCCACATGATTATGAGTAGTTTGAAAGTTGTTTCACGGCTGTACACATCAACACAAAAAAGTTGTTATCTCAGTGCATGCAATGCTTAGACAATACAAATAGTATAAATTTCAATTTTACACCAAAGCACTTACTTCAAACCTAATGGAAACAACATAGATTAACTTCCCACATGATTCTGAGATGTCTGAAAGTTGTTTCATACCTGTGCACATCAAGACAAAAAAGTTGTTTTCTCAGTGCATGCAAAGCTTTTAGAATACAAATAGTATACATTTCAATTTTACACCAAAGCACTTACTGCAAACCTAATGGAAACACCTAAGGTTAACTTTCCACATGATTATGAGCAGTTTGAAAGTTGTTTCATGGCTGTACACATCAACACAAAAAAGTTGTTATCTCAGTGCATGCAATGCTTAGAGAATACAAATAGTATACATTTCAATTTTACACCAAAGCACTTACTGCAAACCTAATGGAAACAACTTAGATTAAATTCCCACATGATTCTGAGATGTCTGAAAGTTGTTTCATACCTGTGCACATCAAGACAAAAAAGTTGTTTTCTCAGTGCATGCAATGCTTTTACAATACAAATAGTATACATTTCAATTTTACACCAAAGCACTTACTGCAGACCTAATGGAAACACCTGAGGTTAACTTTCCACATGGTTATGAGTAGTTTGAAAGTTGTTTCATGGCTGTACACATCAACAGAAAAAAGTTGTTATCTCAGTGAATGCAATGCTTAGACAATACAAATAGTATACATTTCAATTTTACTACAAAGCACTTACTGCAAACCTAATGGAAACACCTTAGGTTAACTTCCCACATGATTCTGAGATGTCTGAAAGTTGTTACATACCTGTGCACATAAAGACAAAAAAGTTGTTTTCTCAGTGCATGCAATGCTTTTACAATACAAATAGTATACATTTCAATTTTACACCAAAGCACTTACTGCAAACCTAATGGAAACACCTTAGGTTAACTTTCCACATGATTATGAGTAGTTTGAAAGTTTTTTCATGGCTGTACACATCAACACAAAAAAGTTGTTATCGCAGTGCATGCAATGCTTAGACAATACAAATAGTATACATTTCAATTTTACACCAAAGCACTTACTGCAAACCGAAAGGAAACAACTTAGATTAACTTCCCACATGATTCTGCGATGTCTGAAAGTTGTTTCATACCTGTGCACATAAAGACAAAAAAGTTGATTTCTCAGTGAATAGAATGCTTTTACATAAAAGTAGTTTCCATTTCAATTGTACTCAAAAGTCCTGACTGCAAACCTAATGGAAACACCTTTGGTTAACTTCCCACATGAGTATGAGTAGGTTTAAAGTTGTTTCATGCCTCACTTCATCAAGACAAAAAAGTTACTTTTCAGTGCTACTCTGCTCTGACATTAAGATAGTATACATCTCAATTTTACACCAAAGCACTTACTGCAAACCTAATGGAAACAACTTAGATTAACTTCCCACATGATTCTGAGATGTCTGAAAGTTGTTTCATACCTGTGCACATCAAGACAAAAAAGTTGTTTTCTCAGTGCATGCAATGCTTTTACAATACAAATAGTATACATTTCAATTTTACACCAAAGCACTTACTGCAAACCTAATGGAAACACCTTTGCTTAACTTCACACATGAGTATGAGTAGGTTTAAAGTTGTTTCATGCCTCACTTCATCAAGACAAAAAAGTTACTTTTCAGTGCTACTCTGCTCTGACATTAAGATAGTATACATCTCAATTTTACACCAAAGTACTTACTGCAAATCTAATGGAAACACCTTAGGTTAACTTTCCACATGATTATGAGTAGTTTGAAAGTTGTTTCATGGCTGTACACATCAACACAAAAAAGTTGTTATCTCAGTGAATGCAATGCTTAGACAATACAAATAGTATACATTTCAATTTTACATCAAAGCACTTACTGCAAACCTAATGGAAACACCTAATGTTAACTTTCCACATGATTATGAGTAGTTTGAAAGTTGTTTCATGGCTGTACACATCAACACAAAAAAGTTGTTATCTCAGTGCATGCAATGCTTAGGCAATACAAATAGTATACATTTCAATTTTACATCAAAGCACTTACTGCAAACCTAATGGAAACACCTAAGGTTAACTTTCCACATGATTATGAGTAGTTTGAAAGTTGTTTCATGGCTGTACACATCAACACAAAAAAGTTGTTATCTCAGTGCATGCAATGCTTTTACAATACAAATAGTATACATTTCAATTTTACACCAAAGCACTTACTGCAAACCTAATGGAAACAACTTAGATTAACTTCCCACATGATTCTGAGATGTCTGAAAGTTGTTTCCTACTTGTGCACATAAAGACAAAAAAGTTGATTTCTCAGTGAATAGTATGCTTTTACATAAATGTAGTTTCCATTTCAATTATACTCAAAAGTCCTGACTGCAAACCTAATGGAAACACCTTTGGTTAACTTTCCACATGATTAGGAGTAGTTTGAAAGCTGTTTCATGGCTGTAGACATCAACACAAAAAAGTTGTTATATCAGTGCATGCAATGCTTAGACAATACAAATAGTATACATTTCAATTTTACACCAAAGCACTTACTGCAAACCTAAAGGAAACAACTTAGATTAACTTCCCAAATGATTCTGCGATGTCTGAAAGTTGTTTCATACCTGTGCACATAAAGACAAAAAAGTTGATTTCTCAGTGAATAGAATGCTTTTACATAAAAGTAGTTTCCATTTCAATTGTACTCAAAAGTCCTGACTGCAAACCTAATGGAAACACCTTTGGTTAACTTCCCACATGAGTATGAGTAGGTTTAAAGTTGTTTCATGCCTCACTTCATCAAGACAAAAAAGTTACTTTTCAGTGCTACTCTGCTCTGACATTAAGATAGTATACATCTCAATTTCACACCAAAGTACTTACTGCAAACCTAATGGAAACACCTTAGGTTAACTTCCCACATGATTCTGAGATGTCTGAAAGTTGTTTCATGGCTGTACACATCAAGACAAAAAAAGTTGTTATCTCAGTGCATGCAATGCTTAGACAATACAAATAGTATACATTTCAATTTTACATCAAAGCACTTACTGCAAACCTAATGGAAAAACCTAAGGTTAACTTTCCACATGATTATGAGTAGTTTGAAAGTTGTTTCATACCTGTACACATCAACACAAAAAAGTTGTTATCTCAGTGCATGCAATGCTTAGACAATACAAATAGTATAAATTTCAATTTTACACCAAAGCACTTACTGCAAACCTAATGAAAACAACTTAGATTAACTTCCCACATGATTCTGAGATGTCTGAAAGTTGTTTCATACCTGTGCACATCAAGACAAAAAAGTTGTTTTCTCAGTGCATGCAATGCTTTTATAATACAAATAGTATACATTTCAATTTTACACCAAAGCACTTACTGCAAACCTAATGGAAACAACTTAGATTAACTTTCCACATGATTCTGAGATGTCTGAAAGTTGTTTCATACCTGTGCACATCAAGACAAAAAAGTTGTTTTCTCAGTGCATGCAATGCTTTTACAATACAAATAGTATACATTTCAATTTTACACCAAAGCACTTACTGCAAACCTAATGGAAACACCTAAGGTTAACTTTCCACATGATTATGAGTAGTTTGAAAATTGTTTCATACCTGTGCACATCAAGACAAAGAAGTTGTTTTCTCAGTGCATGCAATGCTTTTACAATACAAATAGTATACATTTCAATTTTACACCAAAGCACTTACTGCAAACCTAATGGAAACACCTTAGGTTAACTTTCCACATGATTATGAGTAGTTTGAAAGTTTTTTCATGGCTGTACACATCAACACAAAAAAGTTGTTATCGCAGTGCATGCAATGCTTATTTACAAATAGTATACATTTCAATTTTACACCAAAGCACTTACTGCAAACCTAAAGGAAAAAACTTAGATTAACTTCCCACATGATTCTGCGATGTCTGAAAGTTGTTTCATACCTGTGCACTTAAAGACAAAAAAGTAGATTTCTCAGTGAATAGAATGCTTTTACATAAAAGTAGTTTCCATTTCAATTGTACTCAAAAGTCCTGACTGCAAACCTAATGGAAACACCTTTGGTTAACTTCCCACATGAGTATGAGTAGGTTTAAAGTTGTTTCATGCCTCACTTCATCAAGACAAAAAAGTTACTTTTCAGTGCTAATCTGCTCTGACATTAAGATAGTATACATCTCAATTTCACACCAAAGTACTTACTGCAAACCTAATGGAAACACCTTAGGTTAACTTCCCACATGATTATGAGTAGTTTGAAAGTTGTTTCATGGCTGTACACATCAACACAAAAAAAGTTATTATCTCAGTGCATGCAATGCTTAGACAATACAAATAGTATACATTTCAATTTTACATCAAAGCACTTACTGCAAACCTAATGGAAACACCAAAGGTTAACTTTCCACATGATTATGAGTAGTTTGAAAGTTGTTTCATGGCCGTACACATCAACACAAAAAAGTTGTTATCTCAGTGCATGCAATGCTTAGACAATAGAAATAGTATAAATTTCAATTTTACACCAAAGCACTTACTGCAAACCTAGTGGAAACAAATTAGATTAACTTCCCACATGATTCTGAGATGTCTGAAAGTTGTTTCATACCTGTGCACATCAAGACAAAAAAGTTGTTTTCTCAGTGCATGCAATGCTTTTACAATACAAATAGTATACATTTCAATTTTACACCAAAGGACTTACTGCAAACCTAATGGAAACACCTTTGGTTAACTTCACACATGAGTATGAGTAGGTTTAAAGTTGTTTCATGCCTCACTTCATCAAGACAAAAAAGTTACTTTTCAGTGCTACTCTGCTCTGACATTAAGATAGTATACATCTCAATTTTACACCGAAGTACTTACTGCAAATCTAATGGAAACACCTTAGGTTAACTTCCCACATGATGATGAGTAGTTTGAAAGTTGTTTCATGGCTGTACACATCAACACAAAAAAGTTGTTATCTCAGTGAATGCAATGCTTAGACAATACAAATAGTATACATTTCAATTTTACATCAAAGCACTTACTGCAAACCTAATGGAAACACCTAATGTTAACTTTCCACATGATTATGAGTAGTTTGAAAGTTGTTTCATGGCTGTACACATCAACACAAAAAAGTTGTTATCTCAGTGCATGCAATGCTTAGGCAATACAAATAGTATACATTTCAATTTTACATCAAAGGACTTACTGCAAACCTAATGGAAACACCTAAGGTTAGCTTTCCACATGATTATGAGTAGTTTGAAAGTTGTTTCATGGCTGTACACATCAACACAAAAAAGTTGTTATCTCAGTGCATGCAATGCTTTTACAATACAAATAGTATACATTTCAATTTTACACCAAAGCACTTACTGCAAACCTAATGGAAACAACTTAGATTAACTTCCCACATGATTCTGAGATGTCTGAAAGTTGTTTCCTACTTGTGCACATAAAGGCAAAAAAGTTGATTTCTCAGTGAATAGTATGCTTTTACATAAATG